>NW_028161052.1:20000-82269 GCF_964263955.1 Coregonus lavaretus | reverse complement strand
CCTCCTCCCCATTTCTCCCTCCCCTCCTCTAGCCTCCCTCCCTCAATCCCTTCCTAAATCCCTCCCTCTCCCTCCCCTCTCCCTCCCCTCCTCTCACCTCCCTCCCTCCCTCCCTCCCCTCTCCCTCCCTCTCCCTCCCCTCTCCCTCTCTCCCTCCCTCCCTCTCCCTCCCCTCTCCCTCTCTCCCTCCCTCCCTCTCCCTCCCCTCTCCCTCTCTCTCTCTTTGATGGATGGATGGTGTTTAGAGGTCTATCAGTCTCTGACAGACACATTAAAAAAGAACCTGTTCAAATGAATACGGTACAGCCGGGCGCCGGCGCTGGGAAGCGGAGCGAGGGAAGAGAGGAGAGGAGGAGAGATAGGAGAGAGGGCCTCTGACAGCGTCATTAAGACACTGGGCAGATTATAGGGGTTACTCATGACACTGGGCCGAGGTGGACCCAGCCATGTTTCTACCCTGACCTCCATTCAACACAGCAGCACTGAGACAGTCTGTAAACCTGGAGAGGGGAGAGGGGAGAAAGAGTCAGAGAGTCAGAGAGTCAGAGAGTCAGAGAGAGACAAAGAGTCAGAGAGTCAGAGAGTCAGAGAGAGAGTCAGATAGTCAGAGAGTCAGAGAGAGAGAGTCAGAGAGTCAGAGAGAGTCAGAGAGTCAGAGTCAGTCAGAGAGAGTCAGAGAGAGAGAGAGAGAGAGAGAGAGAGAGAGAGAGAGAGAGAGAGAGAGAGAGAGAGAGAGAGAGAGAGAGAGAGAGAGAGAGAGAGAGGATGACGTCTACTAGGTATATTTATCAGGTGTTCTCAGGCCTGGGACACATCTCACCCTGAAACATTAGGGTGCTCTATCTATCCATTAATTCACTGTTAAAAGCTTTCTTTTATTGTGCTGTAATTAATCAGAACTCTTGTCGGTGTTTAACCAGCGCATCCTATTCCCTTTTTAAGGAAATCCTTTTTTTGTATCGGCCCTTGTCAAAGGTAGTGCACTTTATAGGTAATAGGGGACGTTTGGGACGCGTCTAAATCAAATCAAATCAAATCAAATGTTCTATAAACGTAATAGGGGACATTTGGGACGCGTCTAACTGGGGTTCTCTTTAAAGAACATCAATGGCTCTATTTTAACAAACCTAACTCTGTAGGTAGTGTTATAGATTTGGATGATGTGTTCGAAAATATTTTAGCTGTTTTTTCACTTCACGGAATTATGGGCGCAGTAGCTGACGGTGGCATGAGAGGGCTGTGTTTTGATGAATAAACAAGTTGTTGAGGCTTGGCCCCTCGCTGGCCAATCAGAACATGTTCCATGGCTAAATATGTGGTTCCTTCAAGTTGTGTATTTACGATCTTTTATGTATTGCGTTCTCATCAACTCCAATTCAAATGTTTGTCCGTTATAGCCTAGTTCATTAAATAGCCTGCCCCATATTTGCTAAGTATGTTTAACATATTTGCAGTCCACATTGTTCTAATTGCATTGCTTCAATATGTAAATGCGTTGTTAAACATGGGCTATAGCGTTCACACTGATATAGGGGCTAGGCCTCCTGTAAATTGGAGTCTGGACATGGACATGCAAAAAAATAGTCAGTAAGCAAGATTAAATTCACTAGGCTATTGATAAGGCCTAAAAAGACAGCATATAATTCGAATAAAATTTGACTAAAAAACAAAACAACTAGTTTTAAATAGGCAATGTCTAAATACAGTTAGAGGCATCAAAATAGCTCCCCGTGGCCATATAATACAGACAAGGCATCAAATAATAACAAACTTTCTACAGTCACCTGACACCTTTCATCCAATGGGCATCGAACATAGGCCTAATGAATCAAAACTTTTCACAGAAGCTGCATAGACAAAAATGATGTCCAATATAAAGAGAAATGTCTGTTGACAGTTTTGCAGCTCGTGATATTTTAATAAAACATTGGTTATAGGCTACTGATTGGGCTACTGTGCACCTCCACTGGCTAAATCGATGCCATAACCAATTATGTTATTGCTAAGACCAACTTTTGGTGAGTCTTAAATATCACCAGTAGCGCTACTTGACATTGCCTCCGGGCTCGATCCCTGTATGAGAGCTGTCTGTTATCGGTAGCCATGCATCTGCATCGCTGTTTCTCTGGATCATCATCTCTGTCTACCTGCCTCCCTGTTTCTCTGTAGTAGCTTCTTTGTCTACCTCTCTCGCTGTTTCGCTGTATCAGCATTTCTGTCTACCTGTCTCATGGCTAACTACAAGAAAGTTAGAAAAGACAAGCTGAGTGGGCGGGGAACTTATATTCATGAGCTCACCTTGACTGACAGCCCTTTGAAATGCCTGTGTTAAGAAACTTGATGCAGTGAGCAGTGTTGCACCAGACAGATGAAGACCTAGCTAGCCAGTAACTAGCTAACACCAGACAGATGAAGACCTAGCTAGCCAGTAACTAGCTAACACCAGACAGATGAAGACCTAGCTAGCCAGTAACTAGCTAACACCAGACAGATGAAGACCTAGCTAGCCAGTAACTAGCTAACACCAGACACAGATGAAGACCTAGCTAGCCAGTAACTAGCTAACACCAGACAGATGAAGACCTAGCTAGCCAGTAACTAGCTAACACCAGACAGAGATGAAAGGGGAGACATACGTATCTTTGCCATAGATGAATAGTGTAAACGTTTAATTATATTTGCTGACACCACACAGTAAAACTTTGGCACCAGCAGAGTAGCTATCCTGCTATATAAACCACGCCCTCTGCAAACACGCCTTCTCCGATGTTGGATACAAGGTGGTACTTATTTAAATTAGGTAAGAGAATATCATGTTACCATTGGTGTATTAAAATTAGAGTTAGGGTGATGTCACCCTATCTCCTTAATAATCCCGCCTCCTGAATCCAGGTGTTTGACATGGGGGAGGGGACCAGTAACTTTATGATCAAACTTTATCAATGTAAAAGCAACAGACATTTTTCATACTTCGGTCATCATACTCTGATCTGGTTTCATCCAAAGATCTTCCACTTTTATGAAAAACAAGGCCTTTAAAGCTAATTTCCTGCAATTACACATTTAAAAAATGTGTGATTTTATAGCTCATCTCATGCGTTCTTCTCAATTTCCTGCTATTCTACACATTTTGCCATTGCTTATGACGTGTTCATGGGCTTTAGGGATTAACATGGGTAACCGGGATCTGTCCCGGGAACACACGTCATATTCCCAGAAAAGGGAAATTACAATATTTTCCCCAATGTCGCACCAATGCAAAATACACAACATGCGCAGCAGCAGATTAGCAAAAAAAATGTATAGCACATTATCCAAACAGGTTGTCACATGGAAACCTTTAGCCGAGCGCATTTACTTAACACAAAGTCGCCATGAATTCAAAGCACGCATAATTGACACACCCTACAGGAAACCCCTACAGTATAGCCTATAAAATAACGTGTGTCTCTTTGAGCTGTCATTGTGACTCTTCAGACTGTCACAAATTGTATAGGCCTATGCACAATTCACTACATAGGCATATATGTCACAGTCATGAAATCTGTTAACAATTCAGAGAGGCATAAGGGAAACATGTAATCTTCTCCTGTCCTAGAACCTAGACATGTAATCTTCTCCTGTCCTAGAACATAGGCTATTTTCCTATCCTGTCCCAATCCCACTGAAACCCAACATCCTGACTCCCTATCTCACATGAAAATCCCTGACTTCATTCTGTAATCCACAGGTTGCATTTCCCTCATGCCTCTCTGAATTGTTAACAGACTTGAATAAGAACATATCTCACCTCTGCATACTGCATGAGAGCTTCGGTAGAGAATGTGTGATCAACAAACGGTATGAGAGTAGATAAAAAAAATAAAAATAAAAAATAAAATAATTTGATATATATTTTTACAGAGTTGGTCCCCGTTCAGATATTTAAACTATTTCTACTCTTCATCTCCCTATTCATGAGCTGATCTGCTATCTGTATAATCACCAACTCGATTTAGCCAAATATAGGAGACATTTTGTCATTCGTTGAAGGAGTTTATCTAGCAAGTTTAGCAACTTTGGTCGTTTGACTTTTGTTTGCCGTTACAAACTTTGTATGATTCGACAACGTTATACTCGAACTGCGCTCGGTGCATCCTGAGCGCGCTCTGTGTCGAGGTGGTCTACTGCTGAAATGTGCTGAATAAGTTGAAGAACATGATAACGTTGGGAATTTATGAACAGCCTGTTTCGCAATTCACAACGATGTAATTGGCGATTAAAGATAGTTAGTTACTCTATCATTACTAAATATCAGTTTCATTTGCTGTGAAAATCTTTACATGGTGGTGCAGCCAAGCCAACAAGGTGGCACAGCGCCCCTCTTATTTGGGGAGAACACTGGCACAGTGACCATATCTTGGTTTTAAACGCTTTAAAAGGGCACTTCCAATTTTTTTGGGGTATTATGTGATAAGTAAATACGAATTATTCCCGGTATTGAACCTTGGTAGATTTTTCCGGAAAATATTATTCCCTAATCTGGGGGGCCTTTTGGTTGGAGGCCAACTGGAGGTTGGGGGCCCCGGGGCACGTCCCCTGGGGCTAACACAGTCGCTTATCTCATAGGAGACACTGGTTCAAAATTGGACATTAGGAGTTGAAAATATGCATGCTAATATGTCACAATGAGACTCCTGAAATTGATATTAGGAGTTGAACATTATCCGATTCTCTCTATACACCAAGTCACTTGGCTCTGTCATATCCTCACATGGTCTTTCCTATCATTGCTACACAGACGACACACAATTAATTTTCTCCTTTCCCCCTTCTGATAACCAGGTGGCGAATCGCATCTCTGCATGTCTGGCAGACATACAGTGGGGAAAAAAAGTATTTATTCAGCCACCAATTGTGCAAGTTCTCCCACTTAAAAAGATGAGAGAGGCCTGTAATTTTAATCATAGGTACACGTCAACTATGACAGACAAAATTAGATTTTTTTCCCCCAGAAAATCACATTGTAGGATTTTTTATGAATTTATTTGCAAATTATGGTGGAAAATAAGTATTTGGTCAATAACAAAAGTTTCTCAATACTTTGTTATATACCCTTTGTTGGCAATGACACAGGTCAAACGTTTTCTGTAAGTCTTCACAAGGTTTTCACACACTGTTGCTGGTATTTTGGCCCATTCCTCCATGCAGATCTCCTCTAGAGCAGTGATGTTTTGGGGCTGTCGCTGGGCAACACAGACTTTCAACTCCCTCCAAAGATTTTCTATGGGGTTGAGATCTGGAGACTGGCTAGGCCACTCCAGGACCTTGAAATGCTTCTTACGAAGCCACTCCTTCGTTGCCCGGGCGGTGTGTTTGGGATCATTGTCATGCTGAAAGAACCAGCCACGTTTCATCTTCAATACCCTTGCTGATGGAAGGAGGTTTTCACTCAAAATCTCACGATACATGGCCCCATTCATTCTTTCCTTTACACGGATCAGTCGTCCTGGTCCCTTTGCAGAAAAACAGCCCCAAAGCATGATGTTTCCACCCCCATGCTTCACAGTAGGTATGGTGTTCTTTGGATGCAACTCAGCATTCTTTGTCCTCCAAACACGACGAGTTGAGTTTTTACCAAAGAGTTCTATTTTGGTTTCATCTGACCATATGACATTCTCCCAATCCTCTTCTGGATCATCCAAATGCACTCTAGCAAACTTCAGACGGGCCTGGATATGTACTGGCTTAAGCAGGGGGACACGTCTGGCACTGCAGGATTTGAGTCCCTGGCGGCGTAGTGTGTTACTTGATGGTAGGCTTTGTTACTTTGGTCCCAGCTCTCTGCAGGTCATTCACTAGGTCCCCAGCTTGGTTTGAAAAACCAAGTTCTCTCATGTCTCCCGTGTGGTTCTGGGATTTTTGCTCACCGTTCTTGTGATCATTTTGACCCCACGGGGTGAGATCTTGCGTGGAGCCCCAGATCGAGGGAGATTATCAGTGGTCTTGTATGTCTTCCATTTCCTAATAATTGCTCCCACAGTTGATTTCTTCAAACCAAGCTGCTTACCTATTGCAGATTCAGTCTTCCCAGCCTGGTGCAGGTCTACAATTTTGTTTCTGGTGTCCTTTGACAGCTCTTTGGTCTTGGCCATAGTGGAGTTTGGAGTGTGACTGTTTGAGGTTGTGGACAGGTGTCTTTTATACTGATAACAAGTTCAAACAGGTGCCATTAATACAGGTAACGAGTGGAGGACAGAGGAGCCTCTTAAAGAAGAAGTTACAGGTCTGTGAGAGCCAAAAATCTTGCTTGTTTGTAGGTGACCAAATACTTATTTTCCACCATAATTTGCAAATAATTTCATTAAAAATACTACAATATGATATTCTGGATTTTTTTTCTTCTCAATTTGTCTGTCATAGTTGACGTGTACCTATGATGAAAATTACAGGCCTCTCTCATCTTTTTAAGTGGGAGAACTTGCACAATTGGTGGCTGACTAAATACTTTTTTTCCCCACTGTAAATGTAAATGTAAATGTAAATGAACATATGGATGATAATATGGCACAATGAGTCTCCTGAAGTTGATATTAGGAGTTGAACATACAGTGAGGGAAAAAAGTATTTGATCCCCTGCTGATTTTGTACGTTTGCCCACTGTCAAATAAATGATCAGTCTATAATTTTAATGGTAGGTTTATTTGAACAGTGAGAAACAGAATAACAAAAAAAATCCAGAAAAACGCATGTCAAAAATGTTATGAATTGATTTGCATTTTAATGAGGGAAATAAGCATTTGACCTCTCTGCAAAACATGACTTAGTACTTGGTGGCAAAACCCTTGTTGGCAATCACAGAGGTCAGAAGATTCTTGTAGTTGGCCACCAGGTTTACACACATCTCAGGAGGGATTTTGTTCCACTCCTCTTTGCAGATCTTCTCCAAATCATTAAGGTTTCGAGGCTGACGTTTGGCAACTCGAACCTTCAGCTCCCTCCACAGATTTTGAATGGGATTAAGGTCTGGAGACTGACTAGGCCACTCCAGGACCTTAATGTGCTTCTTCTTGAGCCACTCCTTTGTTGCCTTGGTCGTGTGTTTTGGGTAATTGTCATGCTGGAATACCCATCCACGACCAATTTTCAATGCCCTGGCTGAGGGAAGGAGGTTCTCACCCAAGATTTGACGGTACTTGGCCCCGTCCATCGTCCCTTTGAAGCAGTGAAGTTGTCCTGTCCCCTTAGCAGAAAAACACCCCCAAAGTTTCCACCTCCATGTTTGACAGTGGGGATGCTGTTCTTGGGGTCATAGGCAGCATTCCTCCTCCAAGCACGGCGAGTTGAGTTGATGCCAAAGAGCTCCATTTTGGTCTCATCTGACCACAACACTTTCACCCAGTTCTCCTCTGAATCGTTCAGATGTTCATTGGCAAACTTCAGATGGGCATGTATATGTGCTTTCTTGAGCAGGGGGACCTTGCGGGCGCTGCAGGATTTCAGTCTTTCACAGCGTAGTGTGTTACCAATTGTTTTCTTGGCGACTATGGTCCCAGCTGCCTTGAGATCATTGACAAGATCCTCCCGTGTAGTTCTGGGCTGATTCCTCAACGTTCTCATGATCATTGCAACTCCACGAGGTGAGATATTGCATGGAGCCCCAGGCCGAGGGAGATTGACAGTTATTTTGTGTTTCTTCCATTTGCGAATAATCGCACCAACTGTTGTCAACTTCTCACCAAGCTGCTTGGCGATGGTCTTGTAGTCCATTCCAGCCTTGTGTAGGTCTACAATCTTGTCCCTGACATCCTTGGAGAGCTCTTTGTTCTTGGCCATGGAGGAGAGTTTGGAATCTGATTGATTGATTGCTTCTGTGGACAGGTGTCTTTTATACAGGTAACAAGCTGAGATTAGGAGCACTCCCTTTAAGAGTGTGCTCCTAATCTCAGCTCGTTATCTGTATAAAAGACACCTGGGAGCCAGAAATCTTTTTGGTGTTGTTATTCTGTCTCTCATTGTTCAAATAAACCTACCATTAAAATTATAGACTAATCATTTCTTTGTCAGTGGGCAAACATACAAAATCAGCAGGGGATCAAATACTTTTTTCCCTCACTGTATATATACAGTTGAAGTCAGAGGTTTACATACACCTTAGCCAAATACATTTAAACTCAGTTTCTCACAATTCCTGACATTTAATCCTAGTAAAAATTCCCTGTCTTAGGTCAGTTAGGATCACCACTTTATTTTAAAGAATGTGAAATGTCAGAATAATAGTAGAGAGAATTATTTATTTAAGCTTTTATTTATTTCATCACATTCCCAGTGGGTCAGAAGTTTACATACACTCAATTAGTATTTGGTAGCATTGCCTTTAAATTGTTTAACTTGGGTCAAACGTTTCGGGTAGCCTTCCACAAGCTTCCCACAATAAGTTGGGTGAATTTTGGCCCATTCCTCCTGACAGAGCTGGTGTAACTGAGTCAGGTTTGTAGGCCTCCTTGCTCGCACACGCTTTTTCAGATCTGCCCACAAATGTTCTATAGGATTGAGGTCAGAGCTTTGTGATGGCCACTCCAATACCTTGACTTTGTTGTCCTTAAGTCATTTTGCCACAACTTTGGTTGTATGCTTGGGGTCATTGTCCATTTGGAAGACCCATTTGCGACCAAGCTTTAACTTCCTGACTGATGTCTTGAGATGTTGCTTCAAAATATCCACATAATTTTCCTTCCTCATGATGCCATCAATTTTGTGAAGTGCAACCGTCCCTCCTGCAGCAAAGCACCCCCACAGCATGATGCTGCCACCCCCGTGCTTCACGGTTGGGATGGTGTTCTTCGGCTTGCAAGCTGCCACCTTTTTCCTCCAAACATAACGATGGTCATTATGGCCAAACAGTTCTATTTTTGTTTCATCAGACCAGAGGACATATCTTCAAAAAGTACGATCTTTGTCCCCATGTGCAGTTGCAAACCGTAGTCTGGCTTTTTTATGGCGGTTTTGGAGCAGTGGCTTCTTCCTTGATGAGCGGCCTTTCAGGTTATGTCGATATAGGCCTCGTTTTACTGTGGATATAGATACTTTTGTACCTGTTTCCTCCAGCATCTTCACAAGGTCCTTTGCTGTTGTTCTGGGATTGATTTTCACTTTTCGCACCAAAGTACATTCATCTCTTGGAGACAGAACACGTCTCTTTCCTGAGCGGTATGATGGCTGCGTGGTCCCTTGGTGTTTATACTTGCATACTATTGTTTGTACAGATGAACGTGGTACCTTCAGCCGTTTGGAAATTGCTCCCAAGGATGAACCAGACTTGTGGAGGTCTACAATAATTTTTCCGGAAGTTTTGGCTGATTTCTTTTGATTTTCCCATGATGTCAAGCAAAGAGGCACTGTGTTTGAAGGTAGGCCTTGAAATACATCCACAGGTACACCGCCAATTGATTCAAATGATGTCAATTAGCCTATCAGAAGCTTTTAAAGCCATGACATCATTTTCTGGAATTTTCCAAGCTGTTTAAAGGCACAGTCGACTTAGTGTAAACTAAACTTCTGACCCACTGGAATTGTGATACAGTGAATTATAAGTTAAATAATCTGTCTGTAAACAATTGTTGGAAAAATTACTTGTATCATGCACAAAGTAGATGTCCTAACCAACTTGCCAAAACTATAGTTTGTTAACAAGAAATTTGTGGAGTGGTTGAAAAAATAGTTTTAATGACTCCAATCTAAGTGTATGTAAATTTCCGACTTCAACTGTACATGTAAACAGATAATATATAACACATTAGATCTGGTAAAAGATAATACAAACAAAAAAGCGTTTTCTATTGTTTTTTTTGGCACAATTTAGATTTTGACCACTAGATGGGAGCAGTGTTTATGCAAAGTTTCAGATTGATCCAGTGAAGCGTTGCAATACTGGACTATTTTGTATCAAGTCTGCCCAAATGTGCTGAATTGGTCAGTTGATACATTTTCAAGTAATTTCAAATAACTATAGAGAACATAGAAAAATGTTATGGTAATACAAAATGTAAGTTTACACATTCCCAGGAATGTCATCCATGATGGATCATTAGCTTATACACTAACTTTCACACATCTAGATGGCCGGGCGGGGTGGGTGTGGAGCCAGAGACAGCAGGGGTTCAAACTGTAGAACCCAGTTCCTACATTTGAATATAAAAATTTGAACAAACAAAACTATGCTACATTTTATCTCTGGGACCCTCAGGATGTCAAATCAGAGCAAGATTACTGAATTTAAGTACATGATTTACCATCAGAGGTGAACGTATCAAACCAGTTGCCGTGATACGTTTTGTTGTTGTTGTGCACTCTCCTCAAACAATAGCATGGTATTTTTTCACTGTAATAGCTACTGTACATTTGACAGCGCAGGTAGATTAACAAGAATTTAAGCTTTCTGCCCATATAAGACATGTCTATGTCCTGGAAAGTTTGCTCAACCGTCCCGTATACGGGACACCGATCCCGTAGAGGTTCATTTGATTAAGCCAAGTGGTTCTCTATTGGCCCTTGTCAAAAGGAGTGCATTATATAGGGAATAGGATGCCATTTGGGACTCATGCTGAGTCTTTCTCAAAGCATGTTTTAATTTAAACTCCAGCAGCGTTAAAGGCCCAGTGCAGTTAAAAAAGTAATTATCCTGGGTTTATATATATTTCCAAACTATGAGGTTGGAATAATACTGTGAAATTGAGAAAATGATAATGCCCTTTTAGTGTAAGAGCGCTTTAAAAAGACCACCTAAAATGTCAGCCTGTTTTGGTGGGATGGAGTTTTGGCTTTCCATGGTGACATCACCAGGCGGTAAATTAGTTAATAGATCAATAACAAAGAGAGTTCCAAACCTCTCTTCCAATAACAGCTAATTTCCAGTTTTCCCCTACCCACTCAGACCACTCCCAGACAGTCCTAGCAACATTATTGCTTTAGAATTTGCTAAGAATAGATTTTTGTTTCTATTTGACCAGTATAAGTTTAGTAGCTATAGGTTTAGTAGCTATAGGTTTAGTAGCTATTGCTTTTGTAGCTATTGAAAAAGCATTTTTCTACTTTTGTAGCTGTTAGTCTGTTAGTAAAAAAGAAACTTCTGGACACTGGATATTATTATTCCATATAATTGTCCAACCACTGGTGTTTGGAGGTGGACCACACAACAAGGTATTGAAACAATCTGATCTGAACTATAACTCTTGGCCTGTCAGGTAAAAACGTGCTTTTAAAGTGTAAGAGAATCCATTTAAAATTCTAAATGGAGCCTAGAGAGAGAGAAGGCCATGCCATGTGAGACTAGCACTACTTCCCCAATCGCATTACATTACACACCTAGGTTACGTCCTAAATGGGGTACCCTACTCCCTATATAGTCTACAACTTTTGACCAGAGCCCTATGTACACTATGTAGGGAATAGGGTGCCATTTGGGATGCACCCAACCAACTTTCTCTGTTTTCGTTTGATGGAGTCAGGTATCAAGATGATCTTTTAATAACAGATTGGATTTGATTAGGATCTGCTGACGCTGCTCTGCCCCTGCCTCTGAAAGGGTGTGAAGCTCTGAGCTCCGCAGCCCTGAATGCCTTAGAGCTGTCAGCAGAGTGGAGCCACAAGCCGTGGGAGTGGACACCTGGGCTGAGTCCCAAATGACACCCTATTCCCTACGTAGTGCACTACTTTTGACCAGAGCCCTATGGGGATCCCTGTGGGACCTGGTCAAAAGTAGTGCACTACATAGGGAATAGGGTGCCGTATTGAACACAGCCCCAGGAGCGGACACCAGAACGGGGCACGGGAGGTGCCCTTGGGCTACTGTGATCTTAGCCTCGCCCCTGTCGGATGGATTGGACAGTCACTGTGACCGCCGGCAATGCTGTGAGGCTTTCTCTGGCAGAGAAAATTACCAAAGAATGAAAAAAGTCCATCAAAGGAAAGAGAGAACAAACAACAATACGAGTGAAAAGATGGAGAGGAAGGGGAACGAGAGAGGGGAAAGATGGAGGAGTTGATATTGAAAGCATATTACAACGTTAACCCGTCCCCCACCCCCCATTCCCAGTCCAGTTCTCTACCCTGCCGTGCCGCAGATTGAATCTACTTTTACATGAGTAAAAAGCCCTACCCTACCCAGGCCCGATTGTTTCTGCCCAACTTAATGCCCTGCCCGAAACCCAAAATCAGAAGTAACTTCCTCTGTTAGTAAATCTATTAGCTTCTCCTCTCGCTCTGCTCATGGCGGCTCTGAGTCTGTGTATCCATAGCAACGGCTCCGCTTGGGCTGCTCTGCCAGAGATATTAGAGAAGGGAGACTGGAATCCCATTGGGCAATGGATGGACCGTATAACTCCCCACCCAGCAGACTGTCAACCAATCGCGTTCACATTGTCATGCTGCGTCACGCGGTTGTTAAGCTAATCGGCGCGCAATCCCTTCTCAAAATCAGGGTATGAGTCTAGAAACGTTCCTATTTTCCTCGAAAGTACGTAATGTCACGATTCCAAAGTTACAATACAATATTACACATAGCAAGTTAATTATCTCACATCTCGAGAAAGATTAGTAATGTTGTACTTATTGTACGCAAAGTTGATGCTAATGTTGTGTTTTTGAGCTAGCGCTCGGGTCGGATAGCAGAGCATGCTAATGTTGTGTTTTTGAGCTAGCGCTCGGGTCGGATAGCAGAGCATGCTAATGTTGTGTTTTTGAGCTAGGGCTCGGGTCGGATAGCAGAGCTTTTACATGACCACACCTCTAGAGCTGAGAGGAGCAGAGGGACAGGAACTATAGATACAGGAAGGGAGACCAAGGCTACGTCCCAAATGGCACCCTATTCCCTGTATAGTGCACTACTATTCCCTATTCCCTGTATAGTGCACTACTATTGACCAGTGCCCTATGGGAATAGGGAGCCATTTGGGAAGCAGACTGGGAAGCAGACTGGGCAGCAGACTGGGAAGCAGACTGGAAGGCAGACTGGAAGGCAGACTGGGAAGCAGACTGGGAAGCAGACTGGGAAGCAGACTGGGAAGCAGACTGGGAAGCAGACTGGGCAGCAGACTGGGAAGCAGACTGGGAAGGCAGACTGGGCAGCAGACTGGGCAGCAGACTGGGCAGCAGACTGGGAAGGAGACTGGGCAGCAGACTGGGCAGCAGACTGGGAAGCAGACTGGGAAGCAGACTGGAAGGCAGACTGGGCAGCAGACTGGGAAGCAGACTGGGCAGCAGACTGGAAGGCAGACTGGGCAGCAGACTGGGCAGCAGACTGGGCAGCAGACTGGGCAGCAGACTGGGAAGGAGACTGGGCAGCAGACTGGGAAGCAGACTGGAAGGCAGACTGGAAGGCAGACTGGGAAGCAGACTGGGAAGCAGACTGGGAAGGAGACTGGGAAGTAGACTGGGCAGCAGACTGGGAAGCAGACTGGGAAGCAGACTGGAAGGCAGACTGGAAGGCAGACTGGGGAGCAGCATGGGCAGCAGACTGGGAAGCAGACTGGGCAGCAGACTGGAAGGCAGACTGGGCAGCAGACTGGGAAGCAGCATGGGCAGCAGACTGGGAAGCAGACTGGACAGCAGACTGGGCAGCAGACTGGGAAGCAGACTGGGAAGGAGACTGGAAGGCAGACTGGAAGGCAGACTGGGAAGCAGACTGGGCAGCAGACTGGGAAGGAGACTGGGCAGCAGACTGGGAAGCAGACTGGGCAGCAGACTGGGAAGCAGACTGGAAGGCAGACTGGAAGGCAGACTGGGAAGCAGACTGGGCAGCAGACTGGGAAGCAGACTGGGCAGCAGACTGGGAAGCAGACTGGGCAGCAGACTGGGCAGCAGACTGGGAAGCAGACTGGGCAGCAGACTGGGAAGCAGACTGGGCAGCAGACTGGGGGCAGACTGGGAAGCAGACTGGGCAGCAGACTGGGCAGCAGACTGGTTAGCAGACTGGGAAGGAGACTGGGCAGCAGACTGGAAGGCAGACTGGAAGGCAGACTGGGAAGCAGACTGGGCAGCAGGGAGACAGGTACTGTAGATGCAACAGGGAGACCAAGCCCAAGCCCAAGAACATTCCTTTTTCTTGTAGACAAATATACTTGAAGTACTCTAAAGAGAAAGAGATGAAAATGATTGATTTCAAATGTCAGTGTGTGTGTGTGTGTATGTGTGTGTGTGTGTGTGTGTGTGTATGTGTGTGTGCATGCGTGCGTGCGTGCGTGTATGCGTGCGTGCGTGTGTGCATGCGTGCGTGCATGTGTGTGCGTGTATGTGTGCGTGCGTG
Source organism: Coregonus lavaretus (assembly GCF_964263955.1). NCBI lineage: Eukaryota > Metazoa > Chordata > Actinopteri > Salmoniformes > Salmonidae > Coregonus > Coregonus lavaretus. The sequence goes on along the minus strand of NW_028161052.1, from coordinate 67,988 downwards.
CGTGTATGTGTGTATGTGTGTGTGTGCGTGCGTGCGTGCGTGTGTGTGCATGCGTGTGTGTATGTGTGTGTGTGTGTGTGTGTGTGTGTTTGTGCGTACAACACGCCGCGGTGCAGTGTGGACGTGAGGTGAAACCTCTCAGAAGAACAATAGCCTGTAAGCTGATTCATGGGAGTCTATAGGCCCATAATGTTCAGTAGGAATGAACAACACTAACAGCAGACCTCTATGGCCCAGCCCTTTGTCTCTCTCTCACTATGGCTGTTGGATGGTGGAGAGGTAGAGAGAAGGAGAGATAGAGAGATGGAGGTGTATGGGGAGGAGAGGTAGAGAAGTAGAGAGGTGAAGGGGTGGAGGGGTGGAGAGGTGGACGGGTGGAGGTGTATGGATGATGGAGAGAGGTGGAAGACTGAAGGTGAATGGGTGATGGAGAGAGGCGTCAGTGCTGCTCTCTTGCCCTTGAATGACTCCAGGTTACAAACCAGCTCAGACAACCATCCCTCTGAGAGGGAGATAGGGAGGGGTTTTCCTCATCAACCTACACACAATGCCCCATAATGACAAAGCAAAAACAGCATTGTTTTCTTGCTAATTTATTAAAAATTAAAAACAGAAATATGACATTTCCATAAGCATTCAGACCCTTTACACTTTGTTGAAGCACCTTTGGCAGCAATTACAGCATCGAGTCTTCTTGGGTATGACGCTACAAGCTTGGCACACCTGTATTTGGGGAGTTTCTCCCATTCTTCTCTGCAGATCCTCTCAAGCTCTGTCAGGTTGGATGGGGAGCGTTGCCACACAGCTATTTTTAGGTCTCTCCAGAGATGTTCAATCGGGTTAAAGTCCGGGCTCTGGCTGGGCCACTCAAGGACATTCAGAGACTTGTCCCAAAGCCACTCCTGCATTGTCTTGGCTGTGTGCTTAGGGTCGATGTCCTGTTGGAAGGTGAACCTGAGGTCCTAAGCACTCCGGAGCAGGTTTTCATCAAGGATCAATCTGTACTTTGCTCCATTCATCTTTGCCTCGATCCTGACTAGTCTCCCAGTCCCTGCCGCTGAAAACCACCCCCACATTATGATGCTGCCACCACGATGATTCACCGCAGGGATGGTGCCAGGTTTCCTCCAGACTTGACGCTTGGAATTCAGGCCAAAGAGTTCAATCTTGGTTTCATCTGACCAGAGAATCTTGTTTCTCATGGTCTGAGAGTCTTTAGGTGCCTTTTGGCAAACTCCAAGTGGGCTGTCATGTGCCTTTTACTGAGGAGTGGCTTCCGTCTGGCCACTCTACAATAAAGGCCTGATTGGTGGAGTGCTGCAGAGATGGTTGTCCTTCTGGAAGGTTCTCCCATCTCCGCAGAGGAACTCTGGAGCTCTGTCAGAATGCCCATCGGGTTCTTGGTCACCTCCCTGACCAAGGCCCTTCTCCCCCGATTGCTCAGTTTGGCCGGGCGGACAACTCTAGGAAGAGTCTTGGTGGTTCCAAACTTCTTCCATTTAAGAATGATGGAGGCCACTGTGTTCTTGGGGACCTTCAATGCTGCAGAAATGTTTTGGTACCCTTCCCCAGATCTGTGCCTCGACACAATCCTGTCTCGGAGCTCTACGGACATTTCTTTGACCTTCGTAAAACCATCAAGCGCTATAATTAATCTGGCTCTCATGAGGACCGCCACAGGAATGGAAGACCCAGAGTTACCTCTGCTGCAGAGGATAAGTTCATTAGAGTTACCAGCCTCAGAAATTGCAGCCCAAATAAATGCTTCACAGAGTTCAAGTCACAGACACATCTCAACATCAACTGTTCAGAGGGGACTGTGTTAATCAGGCCTTCATGGTCGAATTGCTGCAAAGAAACCACTACTAAAGGACACCAATAAGAAGAAGAGACCTGCTTGGGCCAAGAAACATGAGCAATGGACCTTAGACTGGTGGAAATGTGTCCTTTGGTCTGGAGTCCAAATTGGACATTTTTGGTTCCAACCGCTGTGTCTTTGTGAGACGCGGTGTGGGTGAACGGATGATCTCCGCATGTGTATTTCCCACCGTAAAGCATGGAGGAGGAGGTGTTATGGTGTGGGGGTGCTTTGCTGGTGACACTGTCTGTGATTTATTTAGAATTCAAGGCACACTTAACCAGCATGGCTACCACAGCATTCTGCAGCGATATGCCATTGTTTTTCAACAGGACAATGACCCAACACACCTCCAGGCTGTGAAAGGGCTATTTTACCAAGAAGGAGAGTGATGGAGTGCTGCATCAGATGACCTGGCCTCCACAATTCCCCGACCTCAACCCAATTGAGATGGTTTGGGATGTGTCGGACGGCAGAGTGAAGGAAAAGCAGCCAACTAGTGCTCAGCATATGCGGGAACTCCTTCAAGACTGTTGGAAAAGCATTCCAGGTGAAGCTGGTTGAGAGAATGCCAAGAGTGTGCAAAGCTGTCATCAAGGCAAAGGGTGGCTATTTGAAGAATCTCAAATAGAAAATATATTTGATTTGTTTAACACTTTTTTGGTTACTAGATGATTCCATATGTGTTATTTCATAGTTTTGATGTCTTCACTATTATTGTAGCCAATAGTAATAATAAAGAAAAACCCTTGAATGAGTAGGTCAATCAATCAATTTGTATTTATAAAGCCCTTTTTACATCAGCAGATGTCACAAAGTGCTATACAGAAACCCAGCCTAAAACCCCAAACAGCAAGCAATGCAGATGTAGAAGCACCGTGGCTAGGAAAAACTCCCTAGAAAGGCAGGAACCTAGGAAGAAACCTAGAGAGGAACCAGGCTCTGAGGAGTGGCCAGTCCCCTTCTGGCTGTGCCGGATGGAGATTATAACAGTACGTGGCCATTAAGGCCAGATTTTTCTCCAAGATGTTCAAACGTTCATAGGTGTGTCCAAACTTTTGACTGGTACTGTATTTATCCCCCCCCCCCCACCCCCCCAGAAAAAAATTAAATAAATAACCTTTGTCATTATCTGGCTAGCAAGAATCACCAATTCAGGATTAAAAACTTGTCTGCTGATTTTACAATGAGTTTGTTTAGTTGTTCTTCCCTATACTGCTCGCAGTGCTAGCTGTGCCACTAGAGATCCTGGTTCGAATCCAGGCTCTATCGTAGCCGGCCGCGACTGGGAGACCCATGGGGCGCACAATTGGCCCAGCGTCGTCCAGGGTAGGGGAGGGAATGGCCGGCAGGGGATGTAGCTCAGTTGGTAGAGCATGGCGTTTGCAACGCCAGGGTTGTGGGTTCGATAAAATAATGTATGCGCTAACTGTAAGTCGCTCTGGATAAGAGCGTCTGCTAAATGACTAAAATGTTAATGTTAAATGTTAAATGTTATAACCAGGACGAGATCGCCTGCTAGCTAGCCATCGCGTCCGACGAGCTAACTGACTTCACTTGGCTAGCTGGCTGATGAACAGCAGTGACTCAACATTTGAATAAAAAATGTATATGAAAGTAATATGGTGAATAAATAAACAGAATGCAAAGTTACTCCTTATTCCTCTGGAACATTTTCTCCCAAGCGGGGACTTTTTGGAATTTCCATTGTGTCGCAATGTGTTAAGGGATAGCCTCCTTGGCGAAGGGAGGGAAAGGGTATGCTCCCATGCGTGCTTTGTTTTCCAGACCTCCCAAGTACGCTTATAGAACTTATATTCCACAGGAGGCTTCAATCACCTTGTCATGTACCACTATATTCAACAGGAGGCTTCAATCCCCTTGTCATATACCACTATATTCAACAGGAGGCTTCCTTGTCATGTACCACTATATTCAACAGGAGGCTTCCTTGTCATGTACCACTATATTCAACAGGAGGCTTCCTTGTCATGTACCACTATATTCAACAGGAGGCTTCAATCCCCTTGTCATGTACCACTATATTCAACAGGAGGCTTCCTTGTCATGTACCACTATATTCAACAGGAGGCTTCAATCTCCTTGTCATGTACCACTATATTCAACAGGAGGCTTCCTTGTCATGTACCACTATATTCAACAGGAGGCTTCCTTGTCATGTACCACTATATTCAACAGGAGGCTTCAATCTCCTTGTCATGTACCACTATATTCAACAGGAGGCTTCCTTGTCATGTACCACTATATTCAACAGGAGGCTTCCTTGTCATGTACCACTATATTCAACAGGAGGCTTCAATCCCCTTGTCATGTACCACTATATTCAACAGGAGGCTTCAATCTCCTTGTCATGTACCACTATATTCAAGATGAGGCTTCAATCTCCTTGTCATGTACCACTATATTCAAGACGAGGCTTCAATCTCCTTGTCATGTACCACTATATTCAAGACGAGGCTTCAATCTCCTTGTTATGTACCACTATATTCAAGACGAGGCTTCAATCTCCTTGTCATGTACCACTATATTCAACAGGAGGCTTCAATCTCCTTGTCATGTACTACTATATTCAAGACGAGGCTTCAATCTCCTTGTCATGTACCACTATATTCAAGACGAGGCTTTAATCTCCTTGTCATGTACCACTATATTCAAGACGAGGCTGGCCTGTACATACTAATGTCATTGTTAACGTTAGCTCATTTAGCACACTCCATCCATACCCATCCATGTAAGCACTAATATCATAGTTAGCATTTAGCATGTTCCATCCATACCCAGCCATGTAAGCACTAATATCATAGTTAGCATTTAGCACACTCCATCCATACCCATCCATGTAAGCACTAATATCATAGTTAGCATTTAGCATGTTCCATCCATACCCAGCCATGTGAGCGCTGATATCATAGTAAGCATTAGCATGCTCCATCGGTACCCAGCCATGTGAGCGCTGATATCATAGTTAGCATTAGCATGCTCCATCGGTACCCAGCCATGTGAGCGCTGATATCATAGTTAGCATTTAGCATGCTCCATCCATACCCAGCCATGTGTGCGCTAATATCATAGTTAGCATGCAACAAATCTATTTTCCACATCAGGAAATCCCAGGGCTGACATATTGGCTTCCTCTCTGTATTATTAAGTGAAGGCAGACTGCTGCTCTGTGTGATTAACCACTAAACTGTTTGTGGACATTATGTTCAAAACACATTATAGTTTACATCAACTGATTGCTGGATCTTCATGTTGTGGCTGACCTATTCATCACCAGGGCTGTGTCCAAAATGCCACCCTATTCCCTACATAGTGGTCTACTTATTCCCTAAGAAGTGTATGGGACTACAGCGCCATTTTGGACACCCAGATCCTATTGTTGATGCTGTGGTTGACCTATTAAGAAAGAGCTTTCATCCTGTGGGGTTTGGGACCACTGGAGATACTGTAGCATCAAGTGACATTTTGTTACACTTCACTTGAAGTTTGTATCACTATCACACAATGACACAACTTTCACCTTGACTGCTGATAATGCCTGGAGAGTTATTGTCTTCGATGTGATTGTGTGTGGGATTGCTAGGTGCACTCTAAGCATTGAGTTATTTTCCTGTATGTGATTGTGTGTGGGGTTGCTAGGTGCACTCTAAGCATTGAGTTATTTTCCTGTATGTTATTTTGTGTGGGGTTGCTAAGTGCACTCTAAGCATTGAGTTATTGTCAGGCCCACTGTCCGACAGCAGCAAACCAACGCTGTAATAACAGGAAGCAGGATTTGTGTGTGTGTGTGTGTGTGTGTGTGTGTGTGTGTGTGTGTGTGTGTGTGTGTGTGTGTGTGTGTGTGTGTGTGTGTGTGTGTGTATCTTTAATGTGTGTACCCTGAGCCCCCTGGTAACACAGCTGATATGAGACGTGGCGTGCTGCATGACATTCAGTTAAAGCTGTTTCCATGGCTACCACTCCTGATTCCGTGGGACCCTGATTGGTTGGAAAGGAGGAGGAGGAGACCACTTTAGATTCCATGGTGGAGAAAATGGATCATTTCTGAGAAATATGTTTATTTCATGATTGTAAAGGCTTGGAGGAAAAACTCCTGTTTACGAGAAAATGTTAAGTTGGTGAGAAATACTTTAGTAAAATCTGTTGTTGTTGTAGTTGTTGATTATGTTTTTGTTTTTTTACCACCTGATACATTGCAATGATTCAGCGCTGAGTTGATTTCTCTAAAGCCTTCATTACGCTGTCCTCTCTCCACTTCTCTTCATTATCAAACTGTTTGACAAATTCCTGTTCCAATGGACTTTTCTCTCTCTCTCTCTTTCTGTATTGTCTCTGTTTAATCCTTCTCCTCCTTCCTCCTCTCCTCCCTCCCTCTCTCTCTCTCTCTTTCTGTATTCTCTCTGTTTAATCCTTCTCCTCCTTCCTCCTCTCCTCCCTCCCTCTCTCTCTTTCTGTATTGTCTCTGTTTAATCCTTCTCCTCCTTCCTCCTCTCCTCCCTCTCTCTCTCTCTTTCTGTATTGTCTCTGTTTAATCCTTCTCCTCCTTCCTCCTCTCCTCCCTCCCTCTCTCTCTTTCTGTATTGTCTCTGTTTAATCCTTCTCCTCCTTCCTCCTCTCCTCCCTCTCTCTCTCTCTTTCTGTATTGTCTCTGTTTAATCCTTCTCCTCCTTCCTCCTCTCCTCCCTCCCTCTCTCTCTTTCTGTATTGTCTCTGTTTAATCCTTCTCCTCCTTCCTCCTCTCCTCCCTCTCTCTCTTTCTGTATTGTCTCTGTTTAATCCTTCTCCTCCTTCCTCCTCTCCTCCCTCTCTCTCTTTCTGTATTCTCTCTGTTTAATCCTTCTCCTCCTTCCTCCTCATGCATGGGGCAGACTGCCAGGATCTAGAACCATAGAGGCTGTAATGATTTACACCTGGTCAATGAACACCTACAGTACCAATCTAGCCTGACACACACATACACAAAAATACCCACACTGTATGTGTGTGCTTGTGGTGCGCGTGTGTATGTGTGTGATCATTTTTTATTAGACTCAATCAGACATCTTGTCTCTTAATGTTACAGGGAGGCCAGAACCAGGTCTAGAAGGATCAAGGTCTCCTCGTACCAACAGCTTCATTCTAATTTCTATTAATTTGACAGTATTGTTCAGTTCGATCCCGAAAGGTCAGGTTCTCTCGCCTCTCCTGCGGAAGCATTAATAAGTCATCTGGGAAACAAAAAGCATAATGGAATGTGATTGACCATGAATAAGCCCCTTCTATATGAGACAAAACTATTAGGAAACAAGAAGGGAGGGGAGGAGGAGTCGGCTGGGGGACGGGAGGGGAGGAGGAGTCGGCTGGGGGACGGGAGGGGAGGAGGTGTCGGCTGGGGGAAGGGAGGGGAGGAGGTGTCGGCTGGGGGACGGGAGGGGAGGGGAGGAGGAGTCGGCTGGGGGAAGGGAGGGGAGGGGAGGAGGAGTCGGCTGGGGGACGGGAGGGGAGGAGGAGTCGGCTGGGGGAAGGGAGGGGAGGAGGAGTCGGCTGGGGGAAGGGAGGGGAGGAGGAGTCGGCTGGGGGAGGGGAGGGGAGGAGGAGTCGGCTGGGGGAAGGGAGGGGAGGAGGAGTCGGCTGGGGGAAGGGAGGGGAGGAGGAGTCGGCTGGGGGAAGGGAGGGGAGGAGGTGTCGGCTGGGGGACGGGAGGGGAGGGGTGGAGGAGTCGGCTGGGGGAAGGGAGGGGAGGAGGTGTCGGCTGGGGGAAGGGAGGGGAGGAGGTGTCGGCTGGGGGACGGGAGGGGAGGGGAGGAGGAGTCGGCTGGGGGAAGGGAGGGGAGGGGAGGAGGAGTCGGCTGGGGGACGGGAGGGGAGGAGGAGTCGGCTGGGGGAAGGGAGGGGAGGAGGAGTCGGCTGGGGGAAGGGAGGGGAGGAGGAGTCGGCTGGGGGAGGGGAGGGGAGGAGGAGTCGGCTGGGGGACGGGAGGGGAGGGGAGGAGGAGTCGGCTGGGGGAAGGGAGGGGAGGGGTGGAGGAGTCGGCTGGGGGAAGGGAGGGGAGGAGGAGTCGGCTGGGGGACGGGAGGGGAGGAGGAGTCGGCTGGGGGAAGGGAGGGGAGGAGGAGTCGGCTGGGGGACGGGAGGGGAGTAGGAGTCGGCTGGGGGAAGGGAGGGGAGAAGGAGTCGGCTGGGGGAAGGGAGGGGAGGAGGAGTCGGCTGGGGGAAGGGAGGGGAGGAGGAGTCGGCTGGGGGAAGGGAGGGGAGGAGGAGGTGGGAGCAGGGTCTCTGTGGGGGTGTGAGGGGGATTCGGGGGGGGGGCATGTGTGAGGGGTTTGGGGGAGACAGGTGTGAGGGAGAGTAAGGGGGAGACAGGTGTGAGGGAGAGTAAGGGGGAGACAGGTGTGAGGGGAGTAGGAGAGTAGGTGGAGACAGGTGTGAGGGGAGTAGGAGAGTAGGTGGAGACAGGTGTGAGGGGAGTAGGAGAGTAGGGGGAGACAGGTGTGAGGGGAGTAGGAGAGTAGGGGGAGACAGGTGTGAGGGGAGTAGGAGAGTAGGGGGAGACAGGTGTGAGGGGAGTAGGAGAGTAGGGGGAGACAGGTGTGAGGGGAGTAGGAGAGTAGGGGGAGACAGGTGTGAGGGGAGTAGGAGAGTAGGGGGAGACAGGTATCAGGCGGAGTAGGGGGAGACAGGTATCAGGCGGAGTAGGGGGAGACAGGTGTGAGGGGAGTAGGAGAGTAGGGGGAGACAGTTATCAGGCGGAGTAGGGGGAGACAGGTATCAGGCGGAGTAGGGGGAGACAGGTATCAGGCGGAGTAGGGGGAGACAGGTGTGAGGGGAGTAGGAGAGTAGGGGGAGACAGTTATCAGGCGGAGTAGGGGGAGACAGGTATCAGGCGGAGTAGGGGGAGACAGGTATCAGGCGGAGTAGGGGGAGACAGGTGTGAGGGGAGTAGGAGAGTAGGGGGAGACAGTTATCAGGCGGAGTAGGGGGAGACAGGTATCAGGCGGAGTAGGGGGAGACAGGTATCAGGCGGAGTAGGGGGGAGACAGGGTCAAAGATTCACTGGCCCTCTTTCAGAAGAGACACCAGAAGTCAGACAACTCAGAACCAACTCCCTTAATATAATATACTCCTCTTCAACACTTTGGGATTATTATATTGTTGTATGTGTCTCTACAGTGTTGTTATTGTTGTTATTGTTGTTATTGTTGTTATTGGTGGGTGGTGAATTAGTATCTTGCTTCACAGAGGATGTCTTCAACAGTGTCTCGTGGGAAACCCTCATATTGCTCAGAGCAGACAGGGTGTACCTTCCTACACACGGTTGAAGACATATTTGGCAAAGCTGAATTGGACCAGGTAGGTTTTCACTTAAATACCTTAATGTACAGTATGACATGATATCACCTTGATGGACAGTATGACATGATATCACCTTGATGTACAGTATGACATGATATCACCTTGATGTACAGTATGACATGATATCACCTTGATGTACAGTATGACATGATATCACCTTGATGTACAGTATGACATGATATCACCTTGATGGACAGTATGACATGATATCACCTTGATGTACAGTATGACATGATATCACCTTGATGTACAGTATGACATGATATCACCTTGATGGACAGTATGACATGATATCACCTTGATGTACAGTATGACATGATATCACCTTGATGGACAGTATGACATGATATCACCTTGATGTACAGTATGACATGATATCACCTTGATGGACAGTATGACATGATATCACCTTGATGGACAGTATGACATGATATCACCTTGATGTACAGTATGACATGATATCACCTTGATGGACAGTATGACATGATATCACCTTGATGTACAGTATGACATGATATCACCTTGATGTACAGTATGACATGATATCACCTTGATGGACAGTATGACATGATATCACCTTGATGTACAGTATGACATGATATCACCTTGATGTACAGTATGACATGATATCACCTTGATGTACAGTATGACATGATATCACCTTGATGTACAGTATGACATGATATCACCTTGATGGACAGTATGACATGATATCACCTTGATGGACAGTATGACATGATATCACCTTGATGTACAGTATGACATGATATCACCTTGATGGACAGTATGACATGATATCACCTTGATGGACAGTATGACATGATATCACCTTGATGTACAGTATGACATGATATCACCTTGATGGACAGTATGACATGATATCACCTTGATGTACAGTATGACATGATATCACCTTGATGTACAGTATGACATGATATCACCTTGATGGACAGTATGACATGATATCACCTTGATGTACAGTATGACATGATATCACCTTGATGTACAGTATGACATGATATCACCTTGATGTACAGTATGACATGATATCACCTTGATGTACAGTATGACATGATATCACCTTGATGGACAGTATGACATGATATCACCTTGATGTACAGTATGACATGATATCACCTTGATGTACAGTATGACATGATATCACCTTGATGTACAGTGTGACATGATATCACCTTGATGGACAGTATGACATGATATCACCTTGATGTACAGTATGACATGATATCACCTTGATGTACAGTATGACATGATATCACCTTGATGGACAGTATGACATGATATCACCTTGATGGACAGTATGACATGATATCACCATGATGTACAGTATGACATGATATCACCTTGATGGACAGTATGACATGATATCACCTTGATGTACAGTGTGACATGATATCACCTTGATGTACATTATGACATGATATCACCTTGATGTACTGTATGACATGATATCACCTTGATGGACAGTATGACATGATATCACCTTGATGGACAGTATGACATGATATCACCTTGATGGACAGTATGACATGATATCACCTTGATGTACAGTATGACCTGATATCACCTTGATGTACAGTATGACATGATATCACCTTGATGTACAGTATGACATGATATCACCTTGATGGACAGTATGACATGATATCACCTTGATGGACAGTATGACATGATATCACCTTGATGTACAGTATGACATGATATCACCTTGATGTACAGTATGACATGATATCACCTTGATGGACAGTATGACATGATATCACCTTGATGGACAGTATGACATGATATCACCTTGATGGACAGTATGACATGATATCACCTTGATGTACAGTATGACATGATATCACCTTGATGGACAGTATGACATGATATCACCTTGATGTACAGTATGACATGATATCACCTTGATGGACAGTGTGACATGATATCACCTTGATGTACAGTATGACATGATATCACCTTGATGTACAGTATGACATGATATCACCTTGATGTACAGTATGACATGATATCACCTTGATGGACAGTATGACATGATATCACCTTGATGTACAGTATGACATGATATCACCTTGATGTACAGTATGACATGATATCACCTTGATGGACAGTATGACATGATATCACCTTGATGTACAGTATGACATGATATCACCTTGATGTACAGTATGACATGATATCACCTTGATGGACAGTATGACATGATATCACCTTGATGTACAGTATGACCTGATATCACCTTGATGTACAGTATGACATGATATCACCTTGATGTACAGTATGACATGATATCACCTTGATGTACAGTATGACATGATATCACCTTGATGTACAGTATGACATGATATCACCTTGATGGACAGTATGACATGATATCACCTTGATGTACAGTATGACATGATATCACCTTGATGTACAGTATGACATGATATCACCTTGATGGACAGTATGACATGATATCACCTTGATGTACAGTATGACATGATATCACCTTGATGTACAGTATGACATGATATCACCTTGATGTACAGTATGACATGATATCACCTTGATGTACAGTGTGACATGATATCACCTTGATGTACAGTATGACATGATATCACCTTGATGTACAGTATGACATGATATCACCTTGATGTACAGTATGACATGATATCACCTTGATGGACAGTATGACATGATATCACCTTGATGTACAGTATGACATGATATCACCTTGATGTACAGTATGACATGATATCACCTTGATGGACAGTATGACATGATATCACCTTGATGTACAGTATGACATGATATCACCTTGATGTACAGTATGACATGATATCACCTTGATGTACAGTATGACATGATATCACCTTGATGTACAGTATGACATGATATCACCTTGATGGACAGTGTGACATGATATCACCTTGATGTACAGTATGACATGATATCACCTTGATGGACAGTGTGACATGATATCACCTTGATGGACAGTATGACATGATATCACCTTGATGTACAGTATGACATGATATCACCTTGATGTACAGTATGACATGATATCACCTTGATGGACAGTATGACATGATATCACCTTGATGGACAGTATGACATGATATCACCTTGATGTACAGTATGACATGATATCACCTTGATGTACAGTATGACATGATATCACCTTGATGGACAGTATGACATGATATCACCTTGATGTACAGTATGACATGATATCACCTTGATGTACAGTATGACATGATATCACCTTGATGGACAGTATGACATGATATCACCTTGATGTACAGTATGACATGATATCACCTTGATGTACAGTATGACATGATATCACCTTGATGTACAGTATGACATGATATCACCTTGATGTACAGTATGACATGATATCACCTTGATGGACAGTGTGACATGATATCACCTTGATGTACAGTATGACATGATATCACCTTGATGGACAGTGTGACATGATATCACCTTGATGGACAGTATGACATGATATCACCTTGATGTACAGTATGACATGATATCACCTTGATGTACAGTATGACATGATATCACCTTGATGGACAGTATGACATGATATCACCTTGATGGACAGTATGACATGATATCACCTTGATGTACAGTATGACATGATATCACCTTGATGGACAGTATGACATGATATCACCTTGATGGACAGTATGACATGATATCACCTTGATGTACAGTGTGACATGATATCACCTTGATGTACAGTATGACATGATATCACCTTGATGTACAGTATGACATGATATCACCTTGATGGACAGTATGACATGATATCACCTTGATGGACAGTATGACATGATATCACCTTGATGTACAGTATAACATGATATCACCTTGATGTACAGTATGACATGATATCACCTTGATGTACAGTATGACATGATATCACCTTGATGGACAGTATGACATTATATCACCTTGATGGACAGTATGACATGATATCACCTTGATGGACAGTATGACATGATATCACCTTGATGTACAGTATGACATGATATCACCTTGATGGACAGTATGACATGATATCACCTTGATGTACAGTATGACATGATATCACATTGATGTACAGTGTGACATGATATCACCTTGATGGACAGTATGACATTATATCACCTTGATGTACAGTATGACATGATATCACCTTGATGGACAGTATGACATGATATCACCTTGATGGACAGTATGACATGATATCACCTTGATGTACAGTATGACATGATATCACCTTGATGGACAGTATGACATGATATCACCTTGATGGACAGTATGACATGATATCACCTTGATGGACAGTATGACATGATATCACCTTGATGTACAGTATGACATGATATCACCTTGATGTACAGTATGACATGATATCACCTTGATGGACAGTATGACATGATATCACCTTGATGTACAGTATGACATGATATCACCTTGATGTACAGTATGACATGATATCACCTTGATGTACAGTATGACATGATATCACCTTGATGGACAGTATGACATGATATCACCTTGATGTACAGTATGACATGATATCACCTTGATGTACAGTATGACATGATATCACCTTGATGGACAGTATGACATGATATCACCTTGATGTACAGTATGACATGATATCACCTTGATGTACAGTGTGACATGATATCACCTTGATGTACAGTATGACATGATATCACCTTGATGTACAGTATGACATGATATCACCTTGATGTACAGTATGACATGATATCACCTTGATGTACAGTATGACATGATATCACCTTGATGTACAGTATGACATGATATCACCTTGATGTACAGTATGACATGATATCACCTTGATGGACAGTATGACATGATATCACCTTGATGGACAGTATGACATGATATCACCTTGATGGACAGTATGACATGATATCACCTTGATGTACAGTATGACATGATATCACCTTGATGTACAGTATGACATGATATCACCTTGATGTACAGTATGACATGATATCACCTTGATGGACAGTATGACATGATATCACCTTGATGTACAGTGTGACATGATATCACCTTGATGTACAGTGTGAAATGATATCACCTTGATGTACAGTGTGACATGATATCACCTTGATGGACAGTATGACATGATATCACCTTGATGGACAGTATGGCATGATATCACCTTGATGGACAGTATGACATGATATCACCTTGATGTACAGTATGACATGATATCACCTTGATGGACAGTATGACATGATATCACCTTGATGTACAGTATGACATGATATCACCTTGATGTACAGTATGACATGATATCACCTTGATGTACAGTATGACATGATATCACCTTGATGTACAGTATGACATGATATCACCTTGATGTACAGTATGACATGATATCACCTTGATGGACAGTATGACATGATATCACCTTGATGTACAGTATGACATGATATCACCTTGATGTACAGTATGACATGATATCACCTTGATGTACAGTATGACATGATATCACCTTGATGTACAGTATGACATGATATCACCTTGATGGACAGTATGACATGATATCACCTTGATGTACAGTATGACATGATATCACCTTGATGTACAGTATGACATGATATCACCTTGATGTACAGTATGACATGATATCACCTTGATGTACAGTATGACATGATATCACCTTGATGTACAGTATGACATGATATCACCTTGATGGACAGTATGACATGATATCACCTTGATGGACAGTATGACATGATATCACCTTGATGTACAGTATGACATGATATCACCTTGATGTACAGTATGACATGATATCACCTTGATGGACAGTATGACATGATATCACCTTGATGGACAGTATGACATGATATCACCTTGATGTACAGTATGACATGATATCACCTTGATGTACAGTATGAAATGATATCACCTTGATGGACAGTATGACATGATATCACCTTGATGTACAGTATGACATGATATCACCTTGATGTACAGTATGACATGATATCACCTTGATGGACAGTATGACATGATATCACCTTGATGTACAGTATGACATGATATCACCTTGATGTACAGTATGACATGATATCACCTTGATGTACAGTATGACATGATATCACCTTGATGGACAGTATGACATGATATCACCTTGATGGACAGTATGACATGATATCACCTTGATGGACAGTATGACATGATATCACCTTGATGTACAGTATGACATGATATCACCTTGATGGACAGTATGACATGATATCACCTTGATGTACAGTATGACATGATATCACCTTGATGGACAGTATGACATGATATCACCTTGATGGACAGTATGACATGATATCACCTTGATGTACAGTATGACATGATATCACCTTGATGGACAGTATGACATGATATCACCTTGATGGACAGTATGACATGATATCACCTTGATGTACAGTATGACATGATATCACCTTGATGTACAGTATGACATGATATCACCTTGATGTACAGTGTGACATGATATCACCTTGATGTACAGTATGACATGATATCACCTTGATGTACAGTATGACATGATATCACCTTGATGTACATTATGACATGATATCACCTTGATGTACAGTATGACATGATATCACCTTGATGTACAGTATGACATGATATCACCTTGATGTACAGTATGACATGATATCACCTTGATGTACAGTATGACATGATATCACCTTGATGTACAGTGTGACATGATATCACCTTGATGTACAGTATGACATGATATCACCTTGATTTACAGTATGACATGATATCACCTTGATGTACAGTATGACCTGATATCACCTTGATGTACAGTATGACATGATATCACCTTGATGTACAGTATGACATGATATCACCTTGATGTACAGTATGACATGATATCACCTTGATGTACAGTGTGACATGATATCACCTTGATGTACAGTATGACATGATATCACCTTGATGTACAGTATGACATGATATCACCTTGATGTACAGTATGACATGATATCACCTTGATGTACAGTATGACATGATATCACCTTGATGGATAGTATTACATGATATCACCTTGATGGACAGTATGACATGATATCAAGAAGAGAAAGTAGTTCCAACCATTTGACCATTGTCAATGTCTATCACAGTCAACATTTCTGGCTGTATCCAAATGGCAGCCTATTCCCTACATAGTGCACTACGTTTTACCAGAGCCCTATGGGGTAATAGGGCTCCATTTGGTATATAACCTCTCCTGAGTCAGTTCAATCTAAAGGCCTTGGTGTGATGTGTGACTCACTCAGAAGCATTTATCCCAACTTACTGATCTGTACACTGACCTCCCTGACTGAACAGATTCTCTCTCTCTCTCTCTCTCTCTCTCTCTCTCTCTCTCTCTCTCTCTCTCAATTTAATTTCAATTTCAATTTCAATTTAAGGGCTTTATTGGCATGGGAAACGTGTGTTAACATTGCCAAAGCAAGTGAAGTAGATAGTAAACAAAAGTGAAATAAACAATAAATATTAACAGTAAACATTACACTCAGAAGTTTCAAAAGAATAAAGACATTTCAAATGTCATATTAGGTATATATACAGTGTTGTAACAATGTGCAAATAGTTAAAGTACAAATGGGAAAATAAATAAACATAAATATGGGTTGTATTTACAATGGTCTTTGTTCTTCACTGGTTGCCCTTTTCTTGTGGCAACAGGTCACAAATCTTGCAGCTGTGATGGCACACTGTGGTTTTTCACCCAGTAGATAAGGGAGTTTATCAAAATTGGGTTTGTTTTCGAATTCTTTGTGGATCGCTGTAATCTGAGGGAAATATGTGTCTCTAATATGGTCATACATTTGGCAGGAGGTTAGGAAGTGCAGCTCAGTTTCCACCTCATTTTGTGGGCAGTGTGCACATAGCCTGTCTTCTCTTGAGAGCCAGGTCTGCCTACGGCGGCCTTTCTCAATAGCAAGGCTATGCTCACTGAGTCTGTACATAGTCAAAGCTTTCCTTAAGTTTGGGTCAGTCACAGTGGTCAGGTATTCTGCCACTGTGTACTCTCTGTTTAGGGCCAAATAGCATTCTAGTTTGCTCTGTTTTTTTGTTTGTTCTTTCCAATGTGTCAAGTAATTCTCTTTTTGTTTTCTCATGATTTGGTTGGGTCTAATTGTTGTTGTTGTCCTGGGGCTGTGTGGGGTCTGTTTGTGTTTGTGAACAGAGCCCCAGGACAAGCTTACTTAGGGGACTCTTCTCCAAGTTCATCTCTCTGTAGGTGATGGCTTTGTTATGGAAGGTTTGGGAATCGCTTCCTTTTAAGTGGTTATAGAATTTAACGGCTCTTTTCTGGATTTTGATAATTAGCGGGTATTGGCCTAATTCTGCTCTGCATGCATTATTTGGTGTTTTACGTTGTACACGGAGGATGTTTTTGCAGAATTCTGCATGCAGAGTCTCAATTTGGTGTTTGTCCCATTTTGTGAATTCTTGGTTGGTGAGCGGACCCCAGACCTCAGAACCATAAAGGGCAATGGGTTCTATAACTGATTCAAGTATTTTTAGCCAGATCCTAATTGGTATGTCAAATTTTATGTTCCTTTTGATGGCATAGAAGGCCCTTCTTGCCTTGTCTCTCAGATCGTTCACAGCTTTGTGGAAGTTACCTGTGGCGCTGATGTTTAGGCCGAGGTATGTATAGTTTTTTGTGTGCTCTAGGGCAACGGTGTCTAGATGGAATTTGTATTTGTGGTCCTGGCAACTGGACCTTTTTTGGAACACCATTATTTTTGTCTTACTGAGATTTACTGTCAGGGCCCAGGTCTGACAGAATCTGTGCAGAAGATCTAGGTGCTGCTGTAGGCCCTCCTTGGTTGGTGACAGAAGCACCAGATCGTCAGCAAACAGAAGACATTTGACTTCAGATTCTAGTAGGGTGAGGCCGGGTGCTGCAGACTGTTCTCTCTCTCTCTCTCTCTCTCTCTCTCTCTCTCTCTCTCTCTCTCTCTCTCTCTCTCTCTCTCTCCTCCTCCTCTCTTCTCCTCCTCTCTCCTAGTCTCGTCTCCTCCCCTCCTCTATCCTAGTCTCCTCCCCTCCTCTCTCCTAGTCTCCTCCTCTCTCCTAGTCTCCTCCTCTCTCCTAGTCTCCTCCTCTCTCCTAGTCTCCTCCTCTATCCTAGTCTCCTCCCCTCCTCTCTCCTAGTCTCCTCCTCTCTCCTCCTCCTCTATCTATACTATACTGCTCTAAATTAACCTCGACGTCATTTTCTCCCATCAGCATCTCTCCCAGGGTTGTGGGTTCTGTTAGATAGATCCCTCTCCCCAGTGGTACTGATCTGTCTGAAGGGCTACAGTATGTCTGTCTGGGACTGTGTTGTTTATGTGTTCATGGTTTGATTGGAGGCAGCCTGCTGGGATTTCCCCCAGGATAGAGAAGAGGACAGCTGGGGAGCACGAGGGCAAACCGGGGCACTGCCTCAGACCCAACCTCATCACTAACAACAGACAGGACACTGCCTCAGACCCAACCTCATCACTAACAACAGACAGGAAGGACACTGCCTCAGACCCAACCTCATCACTAACAACAGACAGGACACTGCCTCAGACCCAACCTCATCACTAACAACAGACAGGACACTGCCTCAGACCCAACCTCATCACTAACAACAGACAGGACACTGCCTCAGACCCAACCTCATCACTAACAACAGACAGGACACTGCTCCTAACCTCCACCACATCACTAACAACAGACAGGACACTGCTCCTAACCTCCGCCTCATCACTAACAACATACAGGACACTGCTCCTAACCTCCACCTCATCACTAACAACAGACAGGACACTGCCTCTAACCTCCACCTCATCACTAAGAACAGATAGGACACTGCTCCTAACCTCCACCTCATCACTAACAACAGACAGGACACTGTTCCTAACCTCCGCCTCATCACTAACAACATACAGGACACTGCTCCTAACCTCCACCTCATCACTAACAACAGACAGGACACTGCTCCTAACCTCCGCCTCATCACTAACAACATACAGGACACTGCTCCTAACCTCCACCTCATCACTAACAACAGACAGGACACTGCTCCTAACCTCCGCCTCATCACTAACAACATACAGGACACTGCTCCTAACCTCCACCTCATCACTAACAACAGACAGGACACTGCCTCTAACCTCCACCACATCACTAACAACAGACAGGACACTGCCTCTAACCTCCAACTCATCACTAACAACAGACAGGACACTGCTCCTAACCTCCACCTCATCACTAACAACAGACAGGACACTGCCTCTAACCTCCACCTCATCACTAACAACAGACAGGACACTGCTCCTAACCTCCACCTCATCACTAACAACAGACAGGACACTGCTCCTAACCTCCGCCTCATCACTAACAACATACAGGACACTGCTCCTAACCTCCACCTCATCACTAACAACAGACAGGACACTGCCTCTAACCTCCACCTCATCACTAAGAACAGATAGGACACTGCTCCTAACCTCCACCTCATCACTAACAACAGACAGGACACTGTTCCTAACCTCCGCCTCATCACTAACAACATACAGGACACTGCTCCTAACCTCCACCTCATCACTAACAACAGACAGGACACTGCTCCTAACCTCCGCCTCATCACTAACAACATACAGGACACTGCTCCTAACCTCCACCTCATCACTAACAACAGACAGGACACTGCTCCTAACCTCCGCCTCATCACTAACAACATACAGGACACTGCTCCTAACCTCCACCTCATCACTAACAACAGACAGGACACTGCCTCTAACCTCCACCTCATCACTAACAACAGACAGGACACTGCCTCAGACCCAACCTCATCACTAACAACAGACAGGACACTGCCACTAAATTCCACCTCATTACTAACATCATACAGGACACTATAGCATTACGACCCATCCTTAATACTGTAAACTTTATGAGTATGCCAACTGGCTAACTGGCTAACACTATAGCATTACGACCCATCCTTAATACTGTAGACTTTATGAGTATGCTAATTGGCTAACTGGCTAACACTATAGCATCAACACCCATCCTTAGTACTTTAGACTTTATAAGTATGTTAACTGGCTAACTGGCTAACACTATAGCATTACGACCCATCCTTAGTACTTTAGACTTTATAAGTATGCCAACTGGCTAACTGGCTAACACTATAGCATTACGACCCATCCTTAGTACTTTAGACTTTATAAGTATGTTAACTGGCTAACTGGCTAACACTATAGTATTACGACCCATCCTTAATACTGTAGACTTTATAAGTATGCCAACTGGCTAACTGGCTAACACTATAGCATTACGACCCATCCTTAATACTGTAGACTTTATAAGTATGCCAACTGGCTAACTGGCTAACACTATAGCATTACGACCCATCCTTAATACTGTAGACTTTATAAGTATGCCAACTGGCTAACTGGCTAACACTATAGCATTACGACCCATCCTTAATACTGTAGACTTTATGAGTATGCCAACTGGCTAACTGGCTAACACTATAGCATTACGACCCATCCTTAATACTGTAGACTTTATGAGTATGCCAACTGGCTAACTGGCTAACACTATAGCATTACGACCCATCCTTAATACTGTAGACTTTATGAGTATGCCAACTGGCTAACTGGCTAACACTATAGCATTACGACCCATACTTAATACTGTAGACTTTATGAGTATGCCAACTGGCTAACTGGCTAACACTATAGCATCAACACCCATCCTTAATACTGTGGACTTTATGAGTATGCTATCTGGCTAACTGGCTAACACTATAGCATTACGACCCATCCTTAATACTGCAGACTTTATGAGTATGCCAACTGGCTAACTGGCTAACACTATAGCATTACGACCCATCCTTAATACTGTAGACTTTATGAGTATGCCAACTGGCTAACTGGCTAACACTATAGCATTACGACCCATCCTTAATACTGCAGACTTTATGAGTATGCCAACTGGCTAACTGGCTAACACTATAGCATTACGACCCATCCTTAATACTGTAGACTTTATGAGTATGTTAACTGGCTAACTGGCTAACACTATAGCATTACGACCCATCCTTAATACTGTAGACTTTATGAGTATGCCAACTGGCTAACTGGCTAACACTATAGCATTACGACCCATCCTTAATACTGTAGACTTTATGAGTATGCCAACTGGCTAACTGGCTAACACTATAGCATTACGACTCATCCTTAATACTGTAGACTTTATGAGCTATCTGGCTCCTTATGCTTAGGCATAACAACACCTCTGATTAGGTACGTACGTTCATCCTTGGTTAGACACTCCTATCTTTCTCCCTCATACTCCGTCTGTCATCTTTCCCCTGCAGGAAATCTCTTTATGAATAGGATGCTTGATTGTCCTGAGGTGAAGCGGAAAAGAACCGGCCGCAAATCAACGAGGCGGAAGCGTGGAGCGAGAGGAAGATTATGCTAAATGAGTTTTAGCCCACACGGCCGCGTTACTGTGTTAGTGGACTGTTTGTTTTCTTCGACACGGCGACGAAGGGGCGCTAATATCAATTAGCATGCATTATCAATTAGCTCCCAATCTCACAGCGCATTAGCAATGATAATGGAGTGACCTCAGATACAACCCGCTGCTTGAGTCCCAAACGGCACCCTATTCCCTACATAGTGCACTATGGGCCCTGGTCAAAAGTAGTGCACTTATGTAGGGAATAGGGTGTGATTTGGGACACAACCTGTCTTTACTTCACTGGATCCTTCCTTCTGTGATATTACCTCAAGAAACCTCTGACAGAAAAAACTAACAAATACGCCAAATAAATAGGAGTTCAAAGACATGTATTATTGAACACAGTGTCTCAGGATGTAGGTGGGGAGTTTTGAAAAGTATATTTTGGTACAGTATGCTCAAATATTGATATTAATAACCATCATATCAACAGAGGTCAGCTCCCGCTCAGCCCAGTCCAAGGTCTTCTCTGTCCTGGCACCCCAATGGTGGAACCAGCTTCCCCCTGCAGCTAGGACAGCAGAGTCCCTGCCCATCTTCCGAAAGCACCTGAAACCCTCTTTAAAGATACAAATAAAAAACTTTCACTTGACTCACAACGACTCGGGAAAAAATGCTGTATAATAGCCTATTAGGCTACAGATTAAATAAGTTACGATGAACTTCACAGGGGTGGTAAAAGTCCACAGTGATTGATGCGCCATTCCAATAAATATAGTGGGTCTTATTCTGCCATTACAGAAAACAGATGTGATTTCACATATAAAATCTTTTGAAAACATGTTTTTGGAACAACCTTTTCAAAATGTGTAGTTTCTTGTGGTCACATGAACTCTCCCGAGTGGCGCAGTGGTCTAAGACGCTGCATCGCGGTGCTAGCCGTGCCACTAGAGATCCTGGTTCGAATCCAGGCTCTGTCGTAACTGGCCGCGACCGGGAGATTAATGGGGCGGCGCACAATTGGCCCAGGGTAGGGGAGGGAATGGCCGGCAGGGATGTAGCTCAGTTGGTAGAGCATGGCGTTTGCAATGCCAGGGTGGTTGGTTTGATTCCCACGGGGGGCCAGTATGAAAAAATAATGTATGCACTAACTGTAAGTCGCTCTGGATAAGAGAGTCTACTAAAATGTAATGTTGCTTTACATATTATCACATCCTCACTCACAGCTAACAAGTCCATTTGATGGAAACACATCTCTGGTGTGGGACAAGTTTTTCCCTATTTACAGCAATAGAGGACCCTGGACATCAGACAGAGAGAGGTAGGGAACCTGGACATCTGTTTCAGACAGAGAGAGGTAGGGAACCTGGACATCTGGATCAGACAGAGAGAGGTAGGGAACCTGGACATCTGGATCAGACAGAGAGAGGTAGGGAACCTGGATATCTGGATCAGACAGAGAGATGTAGGGAACATGGACATCTGGATCAGACAGACAGAGAGAGGTAGGGAACCTGGACATCTGGATCAGACAGACAGAGAGAGGTAGGGAACCTGGACATCTGTATCAGACAGACAGAGAGAGGTAGGGAACCTGGACATCTGTATCAGACAGAGAGAGGTAGAGAACCTGGACATCTGTATCAGACAGAGAGAGAGAGGTAGGGAACCTGGACATCTGGATCAGACAGAGAGAGGTAGGGAACCTGGACATCTGGATCAGACAGAGAGAGGTAGGGAACCTGGACATCTGGATCAGACAGAGAGAGAGAGGTAGGGAACCTGGACTTCTGTATCAGACAGAGAGAGGTAGGGAACCTGGACATCTGTATCAGACAGAGAGAGGTAGGGAACCTGGACATCTGGATCAGACAGAGAGAGGTAGGGAACCTGGACATCTGGATCAGACAGAGAGAGGTAGGGAACCTGGACATCTGGATCAGACAGACAGAGAGAGGTAGGGAACCTGGACATCTGGATCAGACAGAGAGAGGTAGAGAACCTGGACATCTGGATCAGACAGACAGAGAGAGGTAGGGAACCTGGACATCTGGATCAGACAGAGAGAGGTAGAGAACCTGGACTTCTGTATCAGACAGAGAGAGGTAGGGAACCTGGACATCTGTATCAGACAGAGAGAGGTAGAGAACCTGGACATCTGGATCAGACAGAGAGAGGTAGAGAACCTGGACATCTGGATCAGACAGAGAGAGGTAGAGAACCTGGACATCTGTTTCAGGACAGAGAGAGGTAGGGAACCTGGACATCTGTATCAGACAGAGAGAGGTAGGGAACCTGGACATCTGGATCAGACAGACAGAGAGAGTTAGGGAACCTGGACATCTGGATCAGACAGACAGAGAGAGGTAGGGAACCTGGACATCTGGATCAGACAGAGAGAGGTAGGGAACCTGGACATCTGGATCAGACAGACAGAGAGAGGTAGGGAACCTGGACATCTGGATCAGACAGAGAGAGGTAGGGAACCTGGACATCTGGATCAGACAGACAGAGAGAGGTAAGGAACTTGGACATCAGGATCAGACAGACAGAGAGAGGTAGGGAACCTGGACATCTGGATCAGACAGAGAGAGGTAGAGAACCTGGACATCTGGATCAGACAGACAGAGAGAGGTAGGGAACCTGGACATCTGGATCAGACAGACAGAGAGAGGTAGGGAACCTGGACATCTGTATCAGACAGAGAGAGAGAGGTAGGGAACCTGGACATCTGGATCAGACAGAGAGAGGTAGGGAACCTGGACATCTGTATCAGACAGAGAGAGGTAGGGAACCTGGACATCTGGATCAGACAGACAGAGAGAGGTAGAGAACCTGGACATCTGTATCAGACAGAGAGAGGTAGAGAACCTGGACATCTGGATCAGACAGAGAGAGGTAGGGAACCTGGACATCTGGATCAGACAGAGAGAGGTAGGGAACCTGGACATCTGTATCAGACAGACAGAGAGGTAGAGAACCTGGACATCTGTATCAGACAGAGAGAGGTAGAGAACCTGGACATCTGGATCAGACAGAGAGAGGTAGGGAACCTGGACATCTGGATCAGACAGACAGAGAGAGGTAGGGAACCTGGACATCTGTATCAGACAGAGAGAGGTAGGGAACCTGGACATCTGGATCAGACAGAGAGAGGTAGGGAACCTGGACATCTGGATCAGACAGAGAGAGAGAGGTAGGGAACCTGGACATCTGTATCAGACAGAGAGAGGTAGGGAACCTGGACATCTGGATCAGACAGACAGAGAGGTAGAGAACCTGGACATCTGGATCAGACAGAGAGAGGTAGGGAACCTGGACATCTGTATCAGACAGAGAGAGGTAGGGAACCTGGACATCTGGATCAGACAGAGAGAGGTAGGGAACCTGGACATCTGTATCAGACAGAGAGAGGTAGGGAACCTGGACATCTGGATCAGACAGAGAGAGGTAGGGAACCTGGACATCTGGATCAGACAGACAGAGAGAGGTAGGGAACCTGGACATCTGTATCAGACAGAGAGAGGTAGGGAACCTGGACATCTGGATCAGACAGACAGAGAGAGGTAGGGAACCTGGACATCTGGATCAGACAGACAGAGAGAGGTAGGGAACCTGGACATCTGGATCAGACAGAGAGAGGTAGAGAACCTGGACATCTGGATCAGACAGACAGAGAGAGGTAGGGAACCTGGACATCTGGATCAGACAGACAGAGAGAGGTAGGGAACCTGGACATCTGTATCAGACAGAGAGAGGTAGGGAACCTGGACATCTGGATCAGACAGAGAGAGAGAGGTAGGGAACCTGGACATCTGGATCAGACAGAGAGAGGTAGGGAACCTGGACATCTGTATCAGGACAGAGAGAGGTAGGGAACCTGGACATCTGGATCAGACAGAGAGAGGTAGGGAACCTGGACATCTGGATCAGACAGAGAGAGGTAGGGAACCTGGACATCTGGATCAGACAGACAGAGAGAGGTAGGGAACCTGGACATCTGGATCAGACAGACAGAGAGAGGTAGGGAACCTGGACATCTGTATCAGACAGAGAGAGGTAGAGAACCTGGACATCTGGATCAGACAGAGAGAGGTAGGGAACCTGGACATCTGGATCAGACAGAGAGAGGTAGGGAACCTGGACATCTGGATCAGACAGAGAGAGGTAGGGAACCTGGACATCTGTATCAGACAGAGAGAGGTAGTTAACGGACTGTAGGGTCCATAAATGTTCCATGGTCTGTATCCCGTGAGTTACAACGCCCAGGGTAGGTCATAAACTCACTCCATTACACGTGTCTCAAATGGCACCTACTCACTATATAGTGCACTACTTTTTACCACAACCCTATATAGAACCCTATGGGCCCGGGTCAAAAGCAGTGCACTACGTAGCGAAGAGTGTGCCATTTGGGATGAACACAATGTTCAGTTTTGTAATGATGTAATAGAATGTTCTAAATGTTCCGTTTCAGTTGGCAGAAGTGTTTTAGACTAATCAGAAAGCCAGAGGATGATGTCATCGGGTTTGAAGAAGCTGATTGGCAGGTGTTTAGGTGACTGTGACATTGTAGGAATAGACGACAAAGCCAATGCTGCATTGTCTACTCTTGTCTCCATTATTCTATAACATCTTTAGCCTGTGAAGATACACCACATGACCAAAACTATGTGGACACCTTCTGTCGAATATCTCATTCCAAAATCATGGGCATTAATATGGAGTTGGTCCCCCCCTTTTGCTGCTATAACAGCCTCCACTCTTCTGGGAAGGCTTTCCACTAGATGTTGGAACATTGCTGCGGGGACTTGCTTCCATTCAGCCACAAGAGCATTAGTGAGGTCGGGCACTGATGTTGGGCGATTAGGCCTGGCTCGCAGTCGGTGTTCCAATTCATCCCAAAGGTGTTCGATGGGGTTGAGGTCAGGGCTCTGTGCAGGCCAGTCAAGTTCTTCCACACCGATCTCAACAAATCATTTCTGTATGGACCTCGCATTGTGCACGGGGGCATTTCCATGCTGAAACAAGAAATGACCTTCCCCAAACTGTTGCCACAAAACTGGAAGCACAGAATCATCTAGAATGTAATTGTATGCTGTAGCGTTACTGGAACTAAGGGGCCCGAACCATGAAAACAGCCCCAGACCATTATTCCTCCTCCACCAAACTTTACAGTTGGCACTATGCATTGGAGCAGGTAGTGTTCTCCTGGCATCTGCCAAACCCAGATTCGTCCGACTGCCAGATGAAGAAGCATAATTCATCACTCCAGAGAACACGTTTCCACTGCTCCAGAGTCCAATGGCGGCGAGCTTTACACCACTCCAGCCGACGCTTGGCATTGTCCATGGTGATTTTAGGCTTGTGTGCGGCTGCTCGGCCATGGAAACCCATTTCATGAAGCTCCCGACGAACAGTTCTTGTGCTAACGTTGTTTCCAGAGTACGTTTGGAACTCGGTAGTGAGAGTTGCAACTGAGGACATACGATCTTTACGCGCTTCAGCACTCGGCGGCTCCTTTCTGTGAGCTTGTGGGGCTTATCACCTGTTGCTCCTAGACATTACAATTCACAATAACAGCACTTACAGTTGACCGGGGCAGCTCTAGCGGGGCGAACTGATTTGTTGTAAAGTTGACATCCTATGACTGTGCCACATTGAAAGTC
The DNA here is from genome assembly GCF_964263955.1 of Coregonus lavaretus. Classification (NCBI taxonomy): domain Eukaryota; kingdom Metazoa; phylum Chordata; class Actinopteri; order Salmoniformes; family Salmonidae; genus Coregonus; species Coregonus lavaretus. Next base: position 40,583 of record NW_028161052.1, on the reverse strand, counting down.
ACTGAGCTCTATGGAGATTGCACGGCTGTGTGATCAATTTTATACACCTGTCAGCAACGGGTGTGGCTGAAATAGCTGAATAGACTAATTTAAAGGGGTGTCCATATACTAGATTTGTATGGGTCAATGTACAATTTTTTTTTTGAGAAATATAATTTGTAATGGGGTCCACAGAAATTCTGGTAGAAAAAATGGGGTCCCTGCTGAAAAAGTTTGAATTCCACTGTCATAGTCTTTGAAATAGGTTTGTTTTTCTCTTGACCGTTCTTCCCGTACAATGTCATTTTCTTGCTTACACACACCAAAAGAGGAGTAATTCAGTGTGTGATAGCTGTATGTTTATGTGGACGAACCATTGCTGCTGGATCTTTTTAATGTTTCTACCAATAGGATCATATTAAGATACTCTCTGAGACGGATCCCATTCCCTCTGAGACGGATCCCATTCCCTCTGAGACGGATCCCATTCCCTCTGAGACGGATCCCATTCCCTTTGAACCAGGGCAGAAATAAACATTACATCTCATCAAAGCAGAGACACATCATACCATGATTCACACAGACAGCACCCACACACACACACACCCAGTGAACCAAGACAGAAGGCATCACGTATTCTTCAGTCGAACTCGAAGAAACTAAAGACCTGGAATATCAAAGGCTTTCAATGTGTTGCAACACAGCGAACGTATGTATGTTTTTAATCATATTTTAGAAGGGAATACCACTTCAAACCCAACCCAGAGACTTGGATCATATTGACTGGAACATCACTTCAAACCCAACCCACTAGAAGGAGACTGAGACTGACCTGGAGGTGTAGTGAGTGGGGGAAAGACTGAGATTAGTATGAAAGTAACTAAAGGATTTTATACAATCTATTAAATATATTGAGATCTAAATACAGGTAGTTTACATCTGAGATAATGTTTGAGTACCCCTGATTTGCATCTTGGATAAAATGACCGACGTTATACTTGTATGTTAGTATGACCGACCCTGGTTCAAAACCCCGGTCTCCTGCATGGTACACAACTATGTTAGCCCTCTGAGCTAAAGCCTAAGCAGCAAGTCTTCAGGTCTCTGGCTAGCTTACCCATTACCAAGACTGTGTCTCAAATGGCACCCTATTCCTTTATGGGCCCTGGTCAAAAGAAGTGCACTACGTAGGGAATAGGGTGCTATTTGGGACGCACAATGAACGTTCATCTCACATTATCCTCTATTATGAGGTCCGCTGATTGTCATATTGTTTTAGAAATTATACCAAGAACAGCTGTGTGCAATCAGTTAGTGACACCAATCTCCCAATCGCTATCTCTCCACAGTCATCAGTTACACCTGAACACCCACACATTACCCTCCCCTGTCACAAACACACACATTTGGGAAAATGACCTTCAAATTCATGCAATTCAGGCTTGAGATATGGAAGGGATAAATACTGATGTTCTGTTCATTACCTTGGAAATAATGGTAAACGGAGCACAGTTCATTTTTCCAAGGTAATTTACATAACGGAGGCGTTTATCCCGCTTATATGAAAATGAATGCCCACATCTACCGGTAGCTACGGCTAACACAGTCACGACCTATGTAGCCAGAATAACAGAAAAAGTAGCTGTTTTCTATTGACATTCATTTGGATACATCCATAACAATGAGCTCATAATGGCCGATTTTGCCTGGCATAGCTAGAAAAGTTAGCCTTCTCGTCAGGACACTCGTCAACACTGACTGTTAATTACAACGAGATCGCATTGCATAGCAAACACTCGGCTAGAAGATAGCTAAATAGTGTGTTGCTAGCAAACCTGCCAATATGACAACCGAAACAAATAAATATCATGTTCAACACTCACCAAGTTAGGTCATCAGATGCTCAAAAAAAAATATGTCTCTGCAAAAACAAATCAATGTTAGCAAGCTAGGCTAAGCTAGCTATGTTTTTTCCTCTTTGGACCCTGAGTTTACAACGTATCCAATTTCAGTTTGTGTGGTTGTTGGTTTAACTTTCTGTAACTTTGTTGCAAGTGTAGGCGTATATTGCGTCATGGTCGCAAGGTGTCCCAATATCTTTTCCAACTGTTCTGATATATTTTCCAACTGTTCTGATATCTTTTCCAACTGTTCTGATATATTTTCCAACTGTTCTGATATATTTTCCAACTGTTCTGATATCTTTTCCAACTGTTCTGATATCTTTTCCAACTGTTCTGATATCTTTTCCAACTGTTCTGATATCTTTTCCAACTGTTCTGATATATTTTCCCACTGTTCTGATATATTTTCCAACTGTTCTGAAATCTGGTTTTAATGTCCATTCTAGAATGCCGTTCTAGCCAATCAGAAACGAGTATTCAACAACTCTGTGGTATAATATATTGTATTTTATTAGGATCCCCATTAGCCGACGCCAATGGAGACGGCTAGTCTTACTGGGGTCTAATATTGGGGTTCATTGAATAACTAAAGCTAGCATGATAAGTTCACTGAGCATAGTGAAGGTTTTTTTTGGGCTTTGCTTTGGTGATTCCAATCTGTTGTCCAATGCTTACCTGTAAACTCCTCTAAGCTATTCGATCAATACACCTTGATGTTGTTAAGGCAAGCTGGTTATGGGGGATTTAGAAGACTACGTGTGTTATCATAAAAACTGTACATTATTTTCTCCATCCTTTTTACACTATAGAAGAGAGCAGAGCTGTAACATATGAGTAATCACTACTGTCCTTAACTACACCACAGGCATCGGTTACATCCCACTATAGAAGAGAGCAGAGCTGTAACATATGAGTAATCACTACTGTCCTTAACTACACCACAGGCATCGGTTACATCCCACTATAGAAGAGAGCAGAGCTGTAACATATGAGTAATCACTGCTGTCCTTAACTACACCACAGGCATCGGTTACATCCCACTATAGAAGAGAGCAGAGCTGTAACATATGAGTAATCACTACTGTCCTTAACTACACCACAGGCATCGGTTACATCCCACCATAGAAGAGAGCAGAGCTGTAACATATGAGTAATCACTGCTGTCCTTAACTACACCACAGGCATCGGTTACATCCCACTATAGAAGAGAGCAGAGCTGTAACATATGAGTAATCACTACTGTCCTTAACTACACCACAGGCATCGGTTACATCCCACCATAGAAGAGAGCAGAGCTGTAACATATGAGTAATCACTACTGTCCTTAACTACACCACAGGCATCGGTTACATCCCACTATAGAAGAGAGCAGAGCTGTAACATATTAATAATCACTACTGTCCTTAACTACACCACAGGCATCGGTTACATCCCACTATAGAAGAGAGCAGAGCTGTAACATATGAGTAATCACTACTGTCCTTAACTACACCACAGGCATCGGTTACATCCCACTATAGAAGAGAGCAGAGCTGTAACATATTAATAATCACTACTGTCCTTAACTACACCACAGGCATCGGTTACATCCCACTATAGAAGAGAGCAGAGCTGTAACATTTGAGTAATCACTGCTGTCCTTAACTACACCACAGGCATCGGTTACATCCCACTATAGAAGAGAGCAGAGCTGTAACATATGAGTAATCACTACTGTCCTTAACTACACCACAGGCATCGGTTACATCCCACTATAGAAGAGAGCAGAGCTGTAACATATGAGTAATCACTGCTGTCCTTAACTACACCACAGGCATCGGTTACATCCCAAATGGCACCCTATTCCCAGTTAGCAGGTCTAAGACAGGGATAATGTGCCATTTGGGATGCATTCTGGGATAACAGCTGGCAGGTCTAAGACAGGGATAATGTGCCATTTGGGATGCATTCTGGGATAACAGCTGGCAGGTCTGAGACAGGAGTAGCCGCATGGTGTTCTTGCTATGACCTTACCTTTAATATACACATTAAAAATGCCTGCGGTTGTCAGAGTGCTGTGTGTGGATGAGTGAAAGGAATCAAGCGCAGGAACAAGGATGACTTCAACAGACTTTAGTAAGGTCCAACACAGGAAAAATGAGTCGCCAACCCAACCGGGCGGCACAAACAATTACGCACAAACACAGTGCGGAAAAAACAAGAAAAGCGCACGCAGTGCGAACTCTCGAAAAATACAACAACGAGAGATACAAACTCCTCGGAGGCAGGCTGACAATCAACAATCACGCATAACACCTGACCCAAACAAACGAAACTAAATAGGGAACACAATCAAACACAAACAAGGGACAGGTGTTACAAAGAGACAAAACCAAACGAACATGAAACATAGAACGGTGGCAGCTAGTACTCCGGAGACGACGACCGCCGAAGCCTGCCCGAACAAGGAGAAGGAGCAGCCTCGGCCGAAACCGTGACAGTACCCCCCCCCCCCTTGACGCGCGGTACCAGCCGTGCGCCGACCCGGGGCTCGGGGACGACCCGGACGACGCGGAGCAGGGCGCGCAGGATGACCCCGATGGAACTCGGTCAGCAGGGACTGGTCCAATATGTCCCTCCTTGGCACCCAGCACCGCTCCTCCGGGCCGTACCCCTCCCACTCCACGAGATATTGAAGACCCCCCATCCGGCGTCTCGAATCAAGGATGGACCTCACGGTGTACGCCGGAGCCCCCTCGATGTCCAACGGGGGCGGAGGAGTCTCCTCTATCTCATACTCCTGAAGTGGACCAGCTACCACCGGCCTGAGGAGAGACACATGGAACGAGGGGTTAATATTCCTATAGTCAATAGGCAGTTCTAACCTGTAACACACCTCGTTCAACCTCCTCAGGACTTTGAATGGCCCCACAAACCGCCGACCCAGCTTCCGGCAGGGCAGGCGGAGGGGCAGGTTTCTGGTCGAGAGCCAGACTCGATCTCCAGGTGCGTACACAGGCCCCTCACTGCGGCGGAGATCGGTGCTCGTTTTCTGCCGACGGATGGCCCGCTGCAGATGTACGTGGGCAGCGTTCCATGTTTCCTCCGAGCGCCGTACCCATTCATCCACCGCAGGGGCCTCGATCTGGCTCTCGTGCCAAGGTGCCAGAACCGGCTGGTACCCTAACACACACTGGAAAGGGGTTAGTTGGGTGGAGGAGTGGCGGAGAGAGTTCTGTGCCATTTCGGCCCACGGAACGTATCTCGCCCACTCCTCCGGCCGGCCCTGGCAATAAGACCTCAGAAACCTACCCACCTCCTGGTTAACACGTTCAACCTGCCCATTACTCTCCGGGTGGTAACCCTAGGTAAGGCTTACCGAAACCCCCAACCGTTCCATAAACGCTCTCCACACTCTGGAGGTGAACTGGGGGCCTCGGTCAGACACTATATCCTCGGGTACCCCGTAATGCCGGAAGACATGGGTAAACAGAGCCTCAGCGGTCTGTAGGGCAGTGGGTAGACCCGGCATGGGAAGGAGACGACAGGCCTTCGAGAACCGATCCACAACGACCAGGATGGTAGTATTCCCCTGTGAGGGGGGAAGGTCGGTAACAAAATCCACCGAGAGGTGGGACCAGGGTCGTTGTGGAATAGGCAGGGGTTGTAGCTTACCCCTGGGCAAATGTCTGGGCGCCTTACACTGGGCACACACCGAACAGGAGGAGACATAAATCCTCACATCCCTAGCTAACGTTGGCCACCAGTACTTCGTGCTAAGGCAGTGCACTGTCCGGCCGATACCCGGATGGCCAGAGGAGGGGGACGTATGAGCCCAACAAATGAGGCGATCGCGTACCTCGAGCGGAACGTACGTCCGACCCACTGGACACTGTGGAGGACTTGGGTCGGTGCGTAACGCCCGCTCGATCTCGGCATCAACCTCCCACACCACCGGTGCAACCAGACAAGACTCTGGTAGTATGGGCGTGGGCTCAACGGACCTCTCCTCCGCGTCATACCGCCGAGACAGAGCATCTGCCTTCCCGTTCTGGGACCCAGGGATGTACGTGATTTTAAACACAAACCGGGCTAGAAACATAGTCCAGCGGGCCTGGCGAGGATTCAGTCTCCTAGCTGCCCGGATGTACTCCAGGTTACGATGGTCAGTTAGAATGAGGAAAGGGTGTTGAGCCCCCTCGAGCCAATGCCGCCACACCTTTAGGGCCTGTACCACGGCTAACAGCTCCCTGTCTCCTACGTCATAATTCCGCTCCGCCGGACTGAGCTTTTTAGAATAAAACGCACAGGGACGGAGTTTAGGTGGTGTGCCAGAACGTTGGGAAAGAACGACCCCTATACCGGCCTCTGACGCGTCCACCTCTACCTGGAAAGGTAAAGAGGGATCCGGATGCGCCAACACCGGCGCCGAGGTAAACAGGTCCTTCAGTCTCCCAAAAGCCCTGTCCGCCTCAGCTGACCACCGCAAGCGCACCGGACCCCCCTCTAACAGAGACGTTATGGGAGCTGCCACCTGTCCAAAACCCCGGATAAACCTCCGGTAATAATTTGCAAAACCCAAGAACTGTTGCACCTCCTTCACAGTGGTTGGGGTCTGCCAATTACGCACAGCTGACACCCGGTCTACCTCCATCTTCACCCCTGACGCAGACAACTGGTAACCCAGAAAGGAGACCGACTTCTGAAAAAACAGACATTTCTCTGCCTTGACATATAGGTCATGCTCCAACAGCCTCCTCAATACTCGGCGCACCAGGGCTACATGCTCTGCTCGGGTAGGACTGTACACCAGAATGTCGTCGATGTACACGACTACTCCCTGTCCCTGCATGTCCCGGAAAATCTCATCGACGAAGGATTGGAAGACTGAGGGAGCATTCATTAACCCATATGGCATGACTAGATACTCGTAGTGTCCGGAAGTCGTGCTAAACGCTGTCTTCCATTCATCGCCCTCTCTAATGCGCACCAAGTTATATGCGCTCCTGAGATCCAATTTTGTAAAGAACCGCGCACCGTGCAGTGACTCCGTCATAGTCGCAATCAGAGGAAGTGGATAGCTGTACTTCACCGTAATCTGATTGAGACCACGGTAATCAATACACGGGCGCAGACCTCCATCCTTTTTCTTCACAAAAAAGAAACTCGAGGAAGCGGGTGAAGTGGAGGCCCGTATGTATCCCTGTCTCAGAGACTCAGCGATGTACGTCTCCATTGCCTTCCTCTCCTCTTGAGACAAGGGATACACATGGCTCCGCGGGAGAGCTGCTCCTGACTGGAGATCTATCGCACAATCCCCCCGTCTATGAGGCGGCAGCTGCGCCGCCCTAGTTTTACTAAACACCAGTTTCAAATCCTCATACTCGGGGGGAATATGCAGTGCTGTCATTAGATTCGGACTTTCCACCGAGGTCGCCCCTATGGAAACACCCAGACACCGCCCCTCACACTGGGCAGACCACCCTTTAAGAGCTTTCTCTCGCAACATAATAGTAGGGTCATGGGTCATCAACCAGGGAAGGCCCAGCACTACCGGATACGCAGGAGAGTCAATCAGATAGAGCAGAATCGTCTCCTCATGACCCTCCTGCGCCATCATTTGAAGGGGTGCTGTGACCTCCCTAATCAACCCAGACCCTAACGGACGGCTATCTAGGGCATGAACAGGGAAAGGCTTATCAACTGGAAGGAGGGGAATCACTAACTCTATACAAAACTGGCGATCTACAAAATTCCCAGCTGCGCCTGAATCTACCAGCGCCTTATGCTGGGAACGAGGTGCAACCTGTGGAAAACAAACAGGCAAGGTTAGGTGAACGACAGAAAGCTCTGGGTGAGTAGGGCGCCTACTCACCTGGGGGGACCCCCCAATGCGTGACCTGCCTTCTCCTCCACCGGGGGACCCTCCCCAACACCTATCCGCGGTGTGCCCTCCACGGCCACAGTTAGTGCAGGGAACGGCCCCCCTCGGGTTCCTACTCCTCCGTTCTCTAGCGCCAGCACCCCCGAGCTCCATAGGGCTCGGCTCGGAGGTGCTGGAGAGTGGAATGGGCGAACCCCACCCGGGACGTCCACGGGTGGCGAGCAGGGTATCCAGCCGAATGGCCATGTCGACAAGTTGGTCAAAGGTCAACGAGGTGTCCCTGCACGCCAACTCTCGCTGGACGTCCTCCCGGAGGCTGCAACGGAAGTGGTCTATAAGGGCCCGCTCATTCCACCCTGCATCGGCCGCTAGAGTCCGGAATTCCAAGGCAAAGTCCTGGTTAATCCGGTCCTCCTGCCCACGAAGACGTTCCTCCATACCTGCTGTTGGCGCGGTCGCTCCTGCTGATTCCATGGAATGATGCGTGATTCTGTCAGAGTGCTGTGTGTGGATGAGTGAAAGGAATCAAGCGCAGGAACAAGGATGACTTCAACAGACTTTAGTAAGGTCCAACACAGGAAAAATGAGTCGCCAACCCAACCGGGCGGCGCAAACAATTACGCACAAACACAGTGCGGAAAAAACAAGAAAAGCGCACGCAGTGCGAACTCTCGAAAAATACAACAACGAGAGATACAAACTCCTCGGAGGCAGGCTGACAATCAACAATCACGCATAACACCTGACCCAAACAAACGAAACTAAATAGGGAACACAATCAAACACAAACAAGGGACAGGTGTTACAAAGAGACAAAACCAAACGAACATGAAACATAGAACGGTGGCAGCTAGTACTCCGGAGACGACGACCGCCGAAGCCTGCCCGAACAAGGAGAAGGAGCAGCCTCGGCCGAAACCGTGACAGCGGTCCAAATGGCAGCCTATTCTCTTCCTAGCAAGAACACCATGCAGCTACTCCTGTCTTAGACCTGCTAACTGTTATCCCAGGCTATCCCAAATGGCACACTATCCCTGTCTTAGACCTGCCAGCTGTTATCCCCATTGAGGTATGATAAGAACTGGAGACTGCGTCCAAGATGTCCGACCGTTGTTTTCAAGTTAATCTACTCACGCGTACTCCGATTCATGGACCGTCTATATCCGCGTTGCATCCAGTTTATATGGACCAACATCACATGATCACTAGCACACAGAGAGCAGCGCCTTGCATCCAGTTTATATGGACCAACATCACATGATCACTAGCACACAGAGAGCAGCGCGAGCAGCGATGACGTCATCACGTCATCAAAAAACATGGCGGACATTGGATGAATATAAAATGTTAATATCTTCGACTGTGAGTGATGGAAAGAAAATCGGACTCAGCGACAATTATTTGAATAATTAAATAGATGTTTTGTGCACAAAGGTGATGACTGAAGTATCTTATTAGGAATTTTCTAATCTGACTTCTCTATGTTGGCCGTCTATGGAAATTGTCTTACTGGGCCTGGGGTGTCAGTTAAACTGCAGTACCGAAGAAAAACTGTAGGAGCAGTCGAAAACTGTGCTTCTAGACCGGAACCCTGGCCCCTTGCTTATCCAAGGCTACATCCCAAATAGCAGACTAGTAGGGGTGTAACGATCCATCTACTACATCGATGTATCGATTTATATTCCTATGATCAAACTACATCGATCTGTGCTCGGCGATTTGGCCTTTTGGACAACATATATCAATCTAACATCGTTTTAAAATGTAATAAATCTATTGTATCGATACTAGGAAATAACCCATTGGATTTAAGCACGTCAGACTTTATATGGATGTTTTTTCTTAGCACTTTTAATGATAAAGGCTTTAAACATTACTCGATTCAGTCTGCCTATCCGTGACGTCATCGCCCCGCGCCAGCAGCAGCGCAAAGGCGCAAAGACAACAAAACATAGCATGGCGGACGACAGAGGAGAAGCCGACGAGCGAGAAATTATCAAGCCACCATTGCGGTCCTTACAAGAAACAGGAATCTAGGAAACTTCACCTGCACTGTCCAGTATCCAGGTATTTATTTCAGTCACACTGGTTACATTTTTGGCTAAAAGGTTACTGAATCGATTTCAATTCACTGAATCGTTTCGGATCGTATCGTTCTAAATGAACCAATATCGTCCTTGAATCGTATCGACAACCACTAATCGTGATACAAATCGAATCGTTGTTAAAACGAATCGTTACACCCCTACAGACTAGTCCTCTGTCTGTTAGACCTGCTAACTATTATCCCAGTGTGATACCTGTGTGTCTCTACTGTTACAGTTCACTGGCCTCACGCTATTCAGGTGTATATTTCACTGTGACAACTCTGCAACCTAAATGGAAACCTATTCCCTATTTAGTGCCCATAGCGATCTGGTCAAAAGTAGTGCACTATATAGGGAATAGGGTGCCATTTGTGATGCATGCAAGAGCAGGCTGCTCCAAACAGATTTATCTCAGGCCTCCTAATGTGTCTAGCTCTTTATTTTCTATACAGGAAGTCCATTATGCTAATAATATCTCCTCCCTGGCAATTTGAGCGCTGTAGCTTTACAGAATACTGGTTTTACTTCCTGGTCTCTGTCAGTGTTTGGAACTGCCGATCTGCGGTCAAGAACAGCGAGTTCATCTCAGCCTATGATGCCCTTCAGTCCCTTGACTTTTTGGACCTGATGGAGACATGGATCACCTCAGAGAACACTGCTACTCCAGCTGCTCTCTCTTAATCTGACTACGTTTTCTCTCATAGTCCGAGAGCATCTGGTCATCGTGGTGGTGGCACAGTGCTAATCATTTCTCCTAAGTGGAGATTTTCTCTTATTTCCCTCTCTCACCTGTCCATCTCCTCATTTGAATTCCATGCTGTTACTGTCACTTGTCCCCTTAAGCTTAACATTGTTGTCATTTATCGCCCACCAGGTGCCCTTGGAGAGTTCCTCAATGAGCTGGACACCTTGATAAGCTAATTTCCTGACGATGGCTCACCGCTCTTTGTACTTGGCGACTTCAACCTCCCAACATCTGCCTTCGATTAATTTATTTTCAACTCTCTCTTCTCCTCTTTGCCTCTTTTGACCTCACCCTTTCTCAGTCCCTTCCAACTCACATGGCAGGCAATACTCTTGACCTCATCTTTACTAGAGGCTGCTCGCCTACTAATCTCACTGCAACCCCCCTCCAGGTCGCTGATCACTACTTGGTCTCCTTTTCTGTCTCCCTGTCCTCCAACCCTAGCCACTCAGCCGCTACCCAGATGGTCATGGTCTTTCTCTCTCCCACTACTCTCTATCATCTCTTCCTTCTCCCTCCTGTCTCCTGATTCTGCCTCTTCTACCCTACTCTCCTCCCTTTCCGCATCCTATGACTCGCACTGTCCCATTTCCTTCCGGCTCGGCCCTCCCCTCCTGCTCCGTGGCTGAGTGACTCATTGAGAGCTTACTGAACACGGCTGCGGGCAGCTGAGCGAAAATGGAGGAAAACTAAACGTCCGGAGGACCTATCATCCTTCCACTCCCTCCTCTCTACCTTCTCATCCTCTCTATCCGCTGCTAAAGCCACTTTCCACCACTCTAACCCTAGGAAAATATTTTCAACCTTCTCCTCCCTCCTTAATCCTCCACCCCCTCCCTCTCTCTCCTCCCTCTCTGCAGACGACTTTGTCAACCACTTTGAAAAGAAGGTTGACGACATCCGCTCCTCATTCACTCCTATTGAGTCCACTGGTCCCACTCACACAGAACTACCCTACGCCTTGACCTCTTTCTCCCCTCTCTCTCAAGATGACACCCTGCGACTAGTGAGGTCCGGCCGCCCAAAAACCTGCCAGATCGACCCCATTCCCTCCTCCAGACCATCTCTGGAGACCTTCTCCCATTCCTCACTTCCCTCATCAACTCATCCCTGACCACTGGCTGCATCCCCTCTGACTTCAAACTGGCCCGAGTCGCTCCCTTCCTCAAGAAACCAACACTTGACTCCTCTGACGTCAAAAACTACAGACCGGTATCTCTTCTTTCTTTTCTTTCCAAAACACTTGAGCGTGCCATCTCTGGTCAACTCTCTCGCTATCTCTCTAAGAACGATCTTCTTTAGCCTAACCAGTCAGGCTTCAAGAAGGGACATTCAACTGAGACTACTCTTCTCTGTGTCACAGAGGCTCTCCGCACTGCTAAAGCTAAACCTCTATCCTCTGTTCTCATCCTCCTAGATCAATCCGCTTCCTTCGACACCGTGAACCGTCAGATCCTCCTCTCCACCCTCTCAGGGCTTGGCGTCTCAGGCTCTGCACACTCTTGGATTGAATCCTAGAGTTGAACTGCCCTTCCCTTCCTTCAGGCTATGCTCAAACCCTACACCCCAACCCGAGCACGCTGTTGTGCCACCTCAGGTCTCTTGCCCCCCCTCCACAAAAACCAACACTTGCACTTGACTTTTCCCTCCCTTACTGCCTTTTCCCTCCCTTACTGCCTTTTCCCTCCCTTACTGACTTTTCCCTCCCTTACTGCCTTTTCCCTCCCTTACTGCCTTTTCCCTCCCTTACTGCCTTTTCCCTCCCTTACTGCCTTTTCCCTCCCTTACTGCCTTTTCCCTCCCTTACTGCCTTTTCCCTCCCTTACTGACTTTTCCCTCCCTTACTGCCTTTTCCCTCCCTTACTGCCTTTTCCCTCCATTACTGCCTTTTCCCTCCCTTACTGCCTTTTCCCTCCCTTACTGCCTTTTCCCTCCCTTACTGCCTTTTCCCTCCCTTACTGCCTTTTCCCTCCCTTACTGCCTTTTCCCTCCCTTACTGCCTTTTCCCTCCCTTACTGCCTTTTCCCTCCCTTACTGCCTTTTCCCTCCCTTACTGCCTTTTCCCTCCCTTACTGCCTTTTCCCTCCCTTACTGCCTTTTCCCTCCCTTACTGCCTTTGCTGATAGCTACTTTACTGAGGAAACGTGTAGTTACTCCGACTGTGATGCAGTATGTGGTTGTCCCACCTAGCTGTCCGAAGGTGAATGCACTAACTGTACTAACATAATATAATAATAATAATAATGTGCCATTTAGCAGACGCTTTTATCCAAAGCGACTTACAGTCACGTGCGCAAACATTTTCGAACCCACTACCCTGGCGTTACAAGAGCCGCGCTCTACCAATTGAGCTACAGAGGACCATCTACTAACATGTAGATGTCTTAATGTCTCTATTTCCTGACTCTCCTGCTACTGAGGAGGATGGGGATGTTCATGGGACATTACTACACTGAACCAAAATATAAACGCAGCATGCGACAATTTCAAAGACTTTACTGAAATACAGCTCATATAAGAAAAAATCTGTCAATTTAAATAAATTCATTAAGCCCTAATCTATGGATTTCACATGACTGGGAATACAGATATGCCTCTGTTGGTCACAGATACCTTTAAAAAAAAAGTAGGTAGGAGGAGAGGAGAGGAGAGGAGGAGGCCGGTAGGAGGAGAAGAGAAGAGGGGAGAGGAGAGGAGAGGAGAGGAGAGGAGAGGAGAGGAGAGGAGAGGAGAGGAGAGGAGAGGAGAGGAGAGGAGAGGAGAGGAGGAGAGGAGAGGAGAGGAGAGGAGAGGAGAGGAGAGGAGAGGAGAGGAGAGGAGAGGAGAGGAGAGGAGAGGAGAGGAGAGGAGAGGAGAGGAGAGGAGAGGAGAGGAGAGGAGAGGAGAGGAGAGGAGAGGAGAGGAGAGGAGAGGTGGCATGTAGGAGGAGAGGAGGAGGAGAGGAGGAGGCAGGTAGCAGGAGAGGAGGTGGAGAGGGGAGAGGAGAGGAGGAGAAGAGGAGAGGAGGAGAGGAGGAGAGGAGGAGAGGAGGAGAAGAGGAGAGGAGGAGGAGAGGGGAGGAGGAGAGGAGGAAGAGAGGGGAGAGGAGGAGAGGAGGTGGATAGGGGGAGGCAGGTAAGAGGAGGAGAGCGGAGAGGAGAGGAGGAGAGGACGAGGAGAGGGGGAGAGGAGGAGGAGAGGGGAGGAGGAGAGGGGAGAGGTGGAGAGGAGGAGGCAGGTAGGAGGAGAGGAGGAGAGGAGGCAGGTAGGAGGAGAAGAGGAGGAGAGGAGAGAGGAGAGGAGAGGAGGAGGAGAGGCAAGGAGGAGAGGAGGAGAGGAGGAGAAGAGGAGAGGAGGAGGAGAGGGGAGGAGGAGAGGAGGAAGAGAGGGGAGAGGAGGAGAGGAGGTGGAGAGGGGGAGGCAGGTAAGAGGAGGAGAGGAGGAGAGGACGAGGAGAGGGGAGGAGGAGAGGAGGAGGAGAGGGGAGAGGTGGAGAGGAGGAGGCAGGTAGGAGGAGAAGAGGAGGAGAGAGGAGAGGAGGAGAGGAGGAGAGGAGGAGAGGAGGCAGGTAGGAGGAGAAGAGGAGGAGAGGAGAGAGGAGAGGAGAGGAGGAGGAGAGGCAAGGAGGAGAGGAGGAGAGGAGGAGAGGGGAGAGGAGAGGAGGAGGAAAGGGGAGAGGAGAGGAGGAGAGGGGAGAGGAGAGGAGGAGGCAGGTAGGAGGAGAAGAGGAGGGGAGAGGAGAGGAGGAGGAGAGGAGGAGGAGAGGGGAGAGGAGAGGAGGAGAGGATGAAAGGAGGAGGAAGGTAGGAGGAGAAGAGGAGGAGAGGGGAGAGGAGAGGAGAGGAGGAGAGGAGGGGGAGGTAGGAGGAGAGGAAGGGGAGAGGAGAGGAAGAGGAGAGGAGGAGGAGAGGAGGAGGAGAGGGGAGAGGAGAGGAGGAGAGGAGGAGAGGAGGGGGAGGTAGGAGGAGAGGAAGGGGAGAGGAGAGAAGGAGGAGAGGAGGAGGAGAGGAGGAGAGGAGGGGGAGGTAGGAGGAGAGGAAGGGGAGAGGAGAGGAGGAGGAGAGGAGGAGGAGAGGGGAGAGGAGAGGAGGAGAGGAGAGGAGGAGAGGAGGGGGAGAGGAGAGGAGGAAGAGAGGGGAGAGGAGAGGAGGAGAGGAGAGGAGGAGGAGAGGGCGGCGGGTGTGAGGAACCTGAGACACTCTCTTTTTCTCCAAGCACCGTTTCAATTACATAATGTGGCTGAAATTAAATTGTCTACAATCGTCTCCGGCCCCAATGTGATCCATCATTTTTATTAGTGTGGCAGTCAGTGAGGTACGACTGGGTTACATTTCAGGGGGGATTCATTTTCACCAAGCGATGAAGAACGCTGATTCAATGAGTTTCCGGCACCAGGTCACTCAGATCATTGTACTGGACCCTACTGTTCTGTCCTCCAGGGCCCGTATCCAACCCTACTGTTCTGTCCTCCAGGGCCCGTATCCAACCCTACTGTTCTGTGCTCCTGGGCCAGTATCCAACCCTGCTGTTCTGTCCTCCAGGGCCCGTAATCATAAAGCGTCTCACAGTAGGAGCGCTGATCTAGGATCGGTTTTGCCTTTTAGATCATAACAAATAAGATTACAGAGACCGGTGGGACCTGATCCTAGATCAGCACTCCAATGCTGAGATGCTTTATGGATACTGGCCCAGGAGTACAGTACAGCAGGGTTGGATACTGGCCCAGGAGTACCCAGTAGGTTTGAACACCGTGATCCCAGGAGTACCCAGTAGGGTTGAACACCGTGATCCCAGGAGTACCCAGTAGGGTTGAACACCGTGATCCCAGGAGTACCCAGTAGGGTTGAACACCGTGATCCCAGGAGTACCCAGTAGGGTTGAACACCGTGATCCCAGGAGTACCCAGTAGGGTTGGACACCGTGATCCCAGGAGTACCCAGTAGGGTTGAACACCGTGATCCCAGGAGTACCCAGTAGGGTTGGACACCGTGATCCCAGGAGTACCCAGTAGGGTTGAACACCGTGATCCCAGGAGTACCCAGTAGGTTTGAACACCGTGATCCCAGGAGTACCCAGTAGGGTTGGACACCGTGATCCCAGGAGTACCCAGTAGGGTTGACCACCGTGATCCCAGGAGTACCCAGTAGGGTTGAACACCGTGATCCCAGGAGTACCAAGTAGGGTTGAACACCGTGATCCCAGGAGTACCCAGTAGGGTTGAACACCGTGATCCCAGGAGTACCCAGTAGGGTTGAACACCGTGATCCCAGGAGTACCCAGTAGGGTTGAACACCGTGATCCCAGGAGTACCCAGTAGGGTTGAACACCGTGATCCCAGGAGTACCCAGTAGGGTTGAACACCGTGATCCCAGGAGTACCCAGTAGGGTTGAACACCGTGATCCCAGGAGTACCCAGTAGGGTTGGACACAGTGATCCCAGGAGTACCCAGTAGGGTTGGACACCGTGATCCCAGGAGTACCCAGTAGGGTTGAACACCGTGATCCCAGGAGTACCCAGTAGGGTTGAACACCGTGATCCCAGGAGTACCCAGTAGGGTTGAACACCCTGATCCCAGGAGTACCCAGTAGGGTTGAACACCGTGATCCCAGGAGTACCCAGTAGGGTTGAACACCGTGATCCCAGGAGTACCCAGTAGGTCTGGTCTGGACTAGACTGGTCTGGTCTGGTCTGGTCTGGACTAGACTGGTCTGGTCTGGTCTGGTCTGGTCTGGACTAGACTAGACTGGTCTGGTCTGGTCTGGACTAGACTGGTCTGGTCTGCACTGGTCTGGACTGGACTCGAGCCTCACAAGCTGACCGCACTGTGTCCTATTTCTATGGCTGGATACTTAATACCTCAACTACCTCAACTAGCCGGTGCCCCCGCACATTGACTATGCAACGGTACCCCCCTGTATATATAGCCTCCCTACTGTCACTTTATTTTTACTTCTGCTCTTTTTTTCTCAACACTTTTTTGTTGTTGTTTTATTCTTACTTTTTTGTTTAAAATAAATGCACTGTTGGTTAAGGGCTGTAAGTAAGCATTTCACTGTAATGTCTGCACCTGTTGTATTCGGCGCATGTGACCAATAACATTTGATTTGATTTGATTTGATTTGATTAATAGCTACAGTACCTCTCTAGGGGTTTACAGTCTGGATGGTCATGACTTCAGAGTGCTGAGCAAAAGGGAGGGTCTGGTTTGGCGTCTGCTGAATGCTGTTTTCCAGATGCATTATGAGTCTCTCTGTCGGGCTGCTTGTTAGGAGGACTCTGAGGGGAAGAACGATTATTATAGTGGAGCTTCTGAGAATTACATCCAGCGCCACTTTGTTTTGCAACCATCATTATCCTAAATGTAATTTAAAATAGTATATTGCAAAAACAAAATCACTCAACATTGCCAAAGTTAGCATTTCTACCAAAAAAATAAGGATCATCATCGTCATCCGTCTTCCGTCTCCGACCACCTGACAGTCATCTAGCAGCACTGGTTGTGTTTGAATAAAACCATCAAACAGAAAGACTTAAGAGAACATTTCTCCCTCAGACTCACCTCGCATTAATCACAGGTGCTGTAATATGCTTTAGTCAATGTTATGCAGCAGGTCCTAGCCGTTAGCTGCCGTTAGCTGCCGTTAGCTGCCGTTAGCTGCCGTTAGCTGCCGTTAGCTGCCGTTAGCTGCTGTTAGCGCTGACGTCTGATACGAATGTGTGTCCCTCCGGGGCCTCCGTATGTCTGTCTGCACAGGAAGCCCAATAGTAAAAGAGAAGTCAAGATCAGAAAAGGCCTGTCTGCTCAGAGCTCTGAGAAATGAGAATTATTGCGTTCCAAATTGCATCCGATTCCCTATATATTGCCCTATTCCTTTGGTCAAAAGTAGTGCACTACATAGTGATTAAGGTGCTATTTCAGACGCACCCTACACCACCACCCTCCATTCAATCTCTACCTCTACCTGGGCAATTGCTTTTTTCTTCTCAGAATCAATTAGATTTTTTTCATTTTAATGACGTTGCGATGATGTATGTGAGTCTAATAAGACATGAATGGGAAATGAAAGGTCTCTGAGAGCTAGACAAATGACTGCCATTATTTCACCAATCAGAGAGGTGGGGCCCTTTATATGTTCTAATTTGAATGATAATAACATTCTTAATTGCTTTGTCCTACCAGGACACTGCCTCCACGACACGCAGCCTCAAGGTAACCTTGAGTCCACTAACCCAGACTCTTAGGGTGCAGCTCAAATTACATCATATTACCTATGTAGTGCATTACTTTTGACCAGAGCCCTATGGGAACTGATAAGGGCCCTTGTCAAAAGTAGCGCACTATAAGGAATAGGGTGCCATTTGGGAAATAACGATGCCTAAAATAAATCACCATCCAGGGTTATTGGCCTGTAATTACATGACTAGACAGAAAGCAGTGAACACTGCTAAGCTGTAGCTCCTTCTTTCTTCAGACGTTACTGTAACGTAACAAGAGGTGTAGGGATCTAGTGGTCTCAGACGTTACTGTAACGTAACAGGAGGTGTAGGGATCTAGTGGTCTCAGACGTTACTGTAACGTAACAGGAGGTGTTGGGATCTAGTGGTCTGAGACGTTACTGTAACGTAACAGGAGGCGTAGGGATCTAGTGGTCTCAGACGTTACTGTAACGTAACAGGAGGTGTAGGGATCTAGTGGTCTCAGACGTTACTGTAACGTAACAGGAGGCGTAGGGATCTAGTGGTCTCAGACGTTACTGTAACGTAACAGGAGGCGTAGGGATCTAGTGGTCTCAGACGTTACTGTAACGTAACAGGAGGCGTAGGGATCTAGTGGTCTCAGACGTTACTGTAACGTAACAGGAGGTGTAGGGATCTAGTGGTCTCAGACGTTACTGTAACGTAACAGGAGGTGTAGGGATCTAGTGGTCTCAGACGTTACTGTAACGTAACAGGAGGTGTAGGGATCTAGTGGTCTCAGACGTTACTGTAACGTAACAGGAGGTGTAGGGATCTAGTGGTCTCAGACGTTACTGTAACGTAACAGGAGGTGTAGGGATCTAGTGGTCTCAGACGTTACTGTAACGTAACAGGAGGTGTAGGGATCTAGTGGTCTCAGACGTTACTGTAACGTAACAGGAGGTGTAGGGATCTAGTGATCTCAGACGTTACTGTAACGTAACAGGAGGTGTAGGGATCTAGTGGTCTCAGACGTTACTGTAACGTAACAGGAGGTGTAGGGATCTAGTGGTCTCAGACGTTACTGTAACGTAACAGGAGGTGTAGGGATCTATTTCCTTCTTAATGCGTTTGAGCCAGTCAGTTGTGTTGTGACAAGGTAGAGGTAGTATACAGAAGATAGCCCTATTTGGTAAAAGACCAGCCATTCACACACACACACACACACACACACACAGACACACACACACACACAGACACACACACACACAGAAACACACACAAAGAGACACACACACACAGCGACACACACCCACGGAGACACACACAGAGACACACACACAAAGACACACACACAGAGACACACACACAGAGACACACACACAGAGACACACACACACACAGAGATACACACACAGAGACACACACACAGAGACACACACACACACACAAACAGAGATACACACACAGAGACACACACACATACAGAGACACACACAGAGACAGACACACACAGAGACAAACACACAGAGACACACACACAAAGACACACACACAAAGACACATGCACAAAGACACACACACACACAGACACACACACAAAGACACACACACAAAGACACACGCACAAAGACACACACACACACACACAGAGACACACACACAGAGACACACACACAGACACACACACACACACAAAGAGACACACACACACAGAGACACACACCCACGGATACACACACACAGAGACACACACACACAAAGACACATGCACAAAGACACACACAACACACAGAGACACACACACAGAGACACACACACACACACACACAGAGACACACACACAGAGACACAAACACACAGAGACACACACACAGAGACACACACACAGAGACACACGCACACAGAGACACACACACAGAGACACACGCACACAGAGACACACACACAGAGACACACACACACAAACAGAGATAAACACATAGAGACACACACACATACAGAGACACACACAGAGACAGACACACACAGAGACAAACACACAGAGACACACACACAAAGACACACACACAAAGACACACGCACAAAGACACACACACACACAGACACACACACAAAGACACACACACAAAGACACACGCACAAAGACACACACACACACAGACACACACACAGAGACACACACACAGAGACACACACACAGACACACACAAACAGAGACACACACACAGAGACACACACACACAGAGACACACACACAGAGACACACACACAGAGACACACACACAGAGACACACGCACACAGAGATACACAAACAGAGAGACACACACACAGAGACACACACACAGAGACACACACACAGAGACACACGCACACAGAGATACACAAACAGAGAGACACACACACAGACACACACACACACAGAGACACACACACACGGAGACAGACACACACACAGAGAGACACACACACAGAAAGACATAAACACACATAGACACACACACACACACACACACACACACACACACACACACACACACACACACAGAGACACACACACACAGAGAGACAGACACACACACAGAGACACACACACAGAGACACACGCACACAGAGATACACAAACAGAGAGACACACACACAGAGACACACACACAGAGACACACACACAGAGACACACGCACACAGAGATACACAAACAGAGAGACACACACACAGACACACACACACACAGAGACACACACACACGGAGACAGACACACACACAGAGAGACACACACACAGAAAGACATAAACACACATAGACACACACACACACACACACACACACACACACACACACACACAC
>NW_028161052.1:0-15000 GCF_964263955.1 Coregonus lavaretus | reverse complement strand
GGGCGTTCCGAGGGGGGTCCGTCCATTTCACCCTCCAGCGCTTCCGAGCCGTGCCCCATGGAGCTCGGGGGCGCTGGCGCTAGAGAGAGGAGGGGTCGGCTTACTAGGGGGTCCATCCCTTGCACCAACTGTGGTCGGGGAGGACACACCGCGGCTAGGTGCTGGGGATGGCCTCCTAGGGGAGAAGACGACAGGTCCCGCACTGGGGATTCCCTCCAGGTGAGTAGGCGCCCCACTCACCCAGAGCTCTCTGTTGCCCATTTTTGTATGCCTGTGCGTTTTCCACAGGTAGCACCTCATTCCCAGCATAAGGCGCTGGTAGATTCAGGCGCGGCTGGGAATTTTATTGATAAAAAGTTTTGTTTAGCGTTAGGGATTCCCCTTCTTCCTGTTGATGTTCCTTTCCCCGTTCATGCCCTAGATAGCCGTCCGTTGGGTACGGGCTTGATCAGGGAGGTCACGGCGCCACTTAGGATGTGTGCGCAGGGGGGTCATCAGGAGATGATTCAGCTATTTCTGATTGACTCTCCTGCGTATCCGGTGGTGCTGGGCATGCCCTGGTTGAGTACCCATAACCCATCCATTTCGTGGCAGGAGAGGGCTCTGATGGAGTGGTCTGCTCAGTGTGTGGGTAGATGTTTGGGCGTTTCCGTAGGGGCTACCTCGGTGGAGAGTCCAAACCAGGTGCCCGCATTGCACGTTCCCCCTGAGTATGGGGATTTGGCTATTGCGTTTAGTAAGGCGAGGGCGACGCAGTTGCCGCCCCATAGGCAGGGAGATTGTGCGATAGACCTCCAGGCAGGAGCTGCGCTCCCACGGAGCCATGTGTATCCTCTGTCTCAAGAGGAGAAGAAAGCTATGGAGACTTACATAGAAGAATCTCTGAGACAAGGATACATACGGCCTTCCACTTCCCCTGCGTCCTCGAGTTTCTTTTTTGTGAAGAAAAAGGATGGTGGTTTGCGCCCGTGCATCGATTACCGTGGTCTCAATCAGATTACGGTGAAGTACAGTTATCCACTCCCGCTGATTGTGACCATGACTGAGTCGTTGCATGGGGCGCGTTTCTTCACTAAATTAGATCTCAGGAGCGCGTACAACTTGGTGCGCATCAGGGAGGGCGATGAATGGAAGACAGCCTTTAGTACCACCTCGGGCCATTACGAGTATCTGGTCATGCCATACGGGTTGATGAACGCTCCGTCAGTTTTCCAATCATTCGTGGATGAGATCTTCAGGGACATGCATGGGCAGGGGGTGGTTGTGTACATTGATGACATTCTCGTGTACTCGCCTACCCGTGTCGAGCATGTGGCCCTGGTGCGTAGAGTGTTGCGGAGGCTGGTGGAGCACGACCTGTATGTGAAGGCGGAGAAGTGTCTGTTTTTCCAGGAGTCGGTCTCCTTTTTGGGGTATCAGTTGTCTGCGTCAGGGGTGAAGATGGAGGTAGACCGGGTGTCGGCCGTGCGTAATTGGCAAACACCAACCACTGTGAAGGAGGTGCAGCAGTTTTTGGGGTTTGCGAATTACTACCGGAGGTTTATCCGGGGTTTTGGACAGGTGGCAGCTCCCATCACGTCTCTTTTGAAGGGGGGTCCGGTGCGTCTGCAGTGGTCGGCCGAGGCGGACAGGGCGTTTGGGAGGCTGAAGGACCTGTTTACCTCGGCCCCGGTGCTGGCGCATCCGGATCCCTCTTTGCCGTTCCAGGTAGAGGTGGACGCGTCAGAGGCCGGTCTAGGAGCCGTGCTTTCACAACGGTCTGGCGCGCCACCTAAACTCCGCCCCTGTGCCTTTTATTCTAAGAAGCTCAGTCCGGTGGAGCGGAACTATGAGTTAGGGGACAGGGAGCTGTTAGCCGTGGTACAGGCCCTAAAGGTGTGGAGGCACTGGCTTGAGGGGGCTCAACACCCTTTCCTCATTTTGACGGACCACCGTAACCTGGAGTACATCCGGGCAGCGAGGAGGTTGAACCCTCGCCAGGCAAGATGGAATATGTTCTTGACCAGGTTTACTTTTAAGATCACGTACATCCCTGGGTCACAGAATGGTAAGGCAGATGCGCTGTCTCGGCGGTATGACACGGAGGAGAGGTCCGTGGAGCCCACTCCCATACTGCCGGAGTCGTGTCTGGTGGCACCGGTAGTGTGGGAGGTCGATGCTGAACTCGAGCGGGCGTTACGCACCGACCCTAGTCCACCACAGTGCCCGGAGGGTCGGAAGTACGTTCCGCTCGAGGTTCGGGATCGATTGATCTATTGGGCTCACACGTCACCCTCCTCTGGACATCCGGGTATCGGCTGGACAGTGCACTGTCTTAGTGCCAAGTACTGGTGGCCCACGTTGGCAAGGGATGTGAGGGTTTATGTTTCCTCCTGCTCGGTGTGCGCCCAGTGTAAGGCGCCTAGACATCTGCCTAGGGGTAAGTTACTACCCCTGCCCGTGCCACAACGACCATGGTCCCACCTCTCGGTGGATTTCCTTACTGACCTTCCTCCTTCACAGGGGAATACCACTATACTGGTCGTTGTGGACCGGTTTTCTAAGGCCTGTCGTTTGCTCCCCATGCCGGGCCTTCCTACCGCCCTGCAAACTGCCGAAGCCCTATTCACCCATGTGTTCCGGCACTACGGGGTACCCGAGGATATTGTGTCTGATCGGGGTCCCCAATTTACCTCCAGAGTCTGGAGGGCCTTTATGGAGCGGTTGGGGGTCTCGGTGAGCCTCACCTCGGGTTACCACCAGGAGAGTAATGGGCAGGTGGAACGTGTAAACCAGGATGTGGGCAGGTTTCTTAGAACATACTGCCAGGACCGGCCGGAGGAGTGGGCAAGGTACGTTCCCTGGGCCGAAATGGCCCAGAATTCCCTACGCCATTCCTCCACTAACCTAACCCCTTTCCAATGTGTGTTAGGTTACCAGCCGGTTCTGGCACCCTGGCAACAGAGCCAGATCGAGGCTCCTGCGGTGGATGAGTGGGCGAGGCGCTCGGAGGAGACATGGAACGCTGCACACGTCCACCTGCAGCGGGCCCACCGACGTCATAAGGCGAGCGCTGATCTCCACCGCAGTGAGGGACCGGTGTACGCACCTGGTGATCGAGTCTGGCTCTCTACCAGGAACCTGCCCCTCCGCCTGCCCTGTCGGAAACTGGGTCGGCGGTTTGTAGGGCCATTTAAAGTCCTGGGAAGGTTGAACGAGGTGTGTTATAAATTACAGCTACCTGTTGAATATAAAAGTATTAACCCCTCGTTCCATGTGTCCCTTCTCAGGCCGGTGGTAGCTGGCCCACTCCAAGACAGTGAGATCAGGGAGACTCCTCCGCCCCCATTGGACATCGAGGGGGCACCGGCGTACTCCGTGAGGTCCATCTTGGATTCGAGACGTCGGATGGGGGGTCTCCAGTATCTAGTGGAGTGGGAGGGGTACGGTCCGGAGGAGCGGTGCTGGGTGCCGAGGAGAGACATTTTGGACCCGTCTCTCCTGACGGAATTCCATCGTGGGCACCCGACGCGCCCGGCTCCGCGTCCTCCGGGTCGTCCCCGAGGCCGGAGTCAGCGCACGTCTGGAGCCGCGCGTCAAGGGGGGGGTACTGTCACGGTTTCGGCCGAGGCTGCCTCTCTCCCTTGTTCGGGCAGGCTTCGGCGTTCGATGTCTCCGGAATACTAGCTGCCACCGTTGTATGTTTCATGTTCGTTTGCTTTTGTCTGAGTGTTGTCACACCTGTTTTCAGTTAGTGTCATTAGTGTCCTATTTAGTTCCCGTTGTGTTTGTCAGGTGTTGTGTATTATTGATTGTGTCAGACGTGTTTTCGCTCAGTTGAGCTTCTCTCCACTGCGCTGGAGTTTACGCACCTGTTTGTGCGCTGTTTTGTTTCTTTTTCGCCTTCGTGCGTATTTCGCCTTCGGGCAAGTGTTGTCCGTTTGCCGTGTTTCGACTTAATACAAGTCTGTTGGATTATCCGTCTGCGTCCTGCGTTTGATTCCGCCACTGCACCTACAGCACGCCTTGACAGTGATACATGTTTCAAATAAAATCAAATCAAATTTTATTGGTCACATGCGCCGAATACAACAGGTGCAGACATTACAGTGAAATGCTTACTTACAGCCCTTAACCAACAGTGCATTTATTTTAAACAAAAAAGTAAGAATAAAACAACAACAAAAAAGTGTTGAGAAAAAAAGAGCAGAAGTAAAATAAAGTGACAGTAGGGAGGCTATATATACAGTAAAATAAAGTGACAGTAGGGAGGCTATATATACAGGGGGGTACCGTTGCATAGTCAATGTGCGGGGGCACCGGCTAGTTGAGGTAGTTGAGGTAATATGTACATGTGGGTAGAGTTAAAGTGACTATGCATAAATACTTAACAGAGTAGCAGCAGCGTAAAAAGGATGGGGTGGGGGGGCAGTGCAAATAGTCCGGGTAGCCATGATTAGCTGTTCAGGAGTCTTATGGCTTGGGGGTAGAAGCTGTTGAGAAGTCTTTTGGACCTAGACTTGGCACTCCGGTACCGCTTGCCGTGCGGTAGCAGAGAGAACAGTCTATGACTAGGGTGGCTGGAGTCTTTGACAATTTTGAGGGCCTTCCTCTGACACCGCCTGGTATAGAGGTCCTGGATGGCAGGGAGCTTTGCCCCAGTGATGTACTGGGCCGTACGCACTACCCTCTGTAGTGCCTTGCGGTCAGAGGCCAAGCAGTTGCCATACCAGGCGGTGATGCAACCAGTCAGGATGCTCTCGATGGTGCAGCTGTAGAATTTTTTGAGGATCTGAGGACCCATGCCAAATCTTTTTAGTCTCCTGAGGGGGAATAGGCTTTGTCGTGCCCTCTTCACGACTGTCTTGGTGTGTTTGGACCATGATAGTTCGTTGGTGATGTGGACACCAAGGAACTTGAAGCTCTCAACCTGTTCCACTACAGCCCCGTCGATGAGAATGGGGGCGTGCTCAGTCCTCTTTTTTTTCCTGTAGTCCACAATCATCTCCTTTGTCTTGGTCACGTTGAGGGAGAGGTTGTTGTCCTGGCACCACACGGCCAGATCTCTGACCTCCTCCCTATAGGCTGTCTCATCGTTGTCGGTGATCAGGCCTACCACTGTTGTGTCGTCGGCAAACTTAATGATGGTGTTGGAGTCGTGCCTGGCCATGCAGTCATGGGTGAACAGAGAGTACAGGAGGGGACTGAGCACGCACCCCTGAGGGGCCCCCGTGTTGAGGATCAGTGTGGCAGATGTGTTGTTACCTACCCTTACCACCTGGGGGCGGCCCGTCAGGAAGTCCAGGATCCAGTTGCAGAGGGAGGTGTTTAGTCCCAGGATCCTTAGCTTAGTGATGAGTTTAGAGGGCACTATGGTGTTGAATGCTGAGCTGTAGTCAATGAATAGCATTCTCACGTAGGTGTTCCTCTTGTCCAGGTGGGAAAGGGCAGTGTGGAGTGCGATAGAGATTGCATCATCTGTGGATCTGTTGGGGCGGTATGCAAATTGGAGTGGGTCTAGGGTTTCTGGGATTATGCTGTTGATGTGAGCCATGACCAGTCTTTCAAAGCACTTCATGGCTACAGACGTCAGTGCTACGGGTCGGTAGTCATTTAGGCAGGTTATCTTAGAGTTCTTGGGCACGGGGACTATGGTGGTCTGCTTGAAACATGTTGGTATTACAGACTCAGTCAGGGACATGTTGAAAATGTCAGTGAAGACACTTGCCAGTTGGTCAGCACATGCTCGGAGTACACGTCCTGGTAATCCGTCTGGCCCTGCGGCCTTGTGAATGTTGACCTGCTTAAAAGTCTTACTCACATCGGCTACGGAGAGCGTGATCACATAGTCGTCCGGAACAGCTGGTGCTCTCATGCATGCTTCAGTGTTGCTTGCCTCGAAGCGAGCATAGAAGTGGTTTAGCTCGTCTGGTAGGCTTGTGTCACTGGGCAGCTCGCGGCTGTGCTTCCCTTTGTAGTCTGTAATAGTTTTCAAGCCCTGCCACATCCGACGAGCGTCAGAGCCAGTGTAGTATGATTCAATCTTAGACCTGTATTGACTCTTTGCCTGTTTGATGGTTCGTCGGAGGTCATAGCGGGATTTCTTATAAGCGTCCGGGTTAGAGTCCCGTTCCTTGAAAGCGGCAGCTCTACCCTTTAGCTCAGTGCGGATGTTTCCTGTAATCCATGGCTTCTGGTTGGGGTATGTACGTACGGTCACTGTGGGGACGACATCATCGATGCACTTATTGATGAAGCCAGTGACTGATGTGGTGTACTCCTCAATGCTGTCTGAAGAATCCCGGAACATGTTCCAGTCTGTGCTAGCAAAACAGTCCTGTAGCTTAGCATCTGCGTCATCTGACCACTTTTTTATTAACCGAATCACTGGTGCTTCCTGCTTCAGTTTTTGCTTATAAGCAGGAATCAGGAGGATAGAGTTATGGTCAGATTTGCCAAATGGAGGGCGAGGGAGAGCTTTGTATGCGTCTCTGTGTGTGGAGTAAAGGTGGTCTAGAGTTTTTTCCCCTCTGGTTGCACATTTAACATGCTGGTAGAAATTAGGTAGAACGGATTTAAGTTTCCCTGCATTAAAGTCCCTGGCTACTAGGAGCGCTGCATCTGGATGAGCGTTTTCCTGTTGATTAATGGCCTTGTACAACTCATTCAGTGCAATCTTAATGCCAGCATTGGTTTGTGGTGGTAAATAGACAGCTATGAAAAATATAGATGAAAACTCTCTTGGTAAATAGTGTGGTCTACAGCTTATCATAAGATACTCTACCTCAGGCGAGCAAAACCTCGAGACTTCCTTAGTATTTGATTTTGTGCACCAGCTGTTGTTTACAAATATACACAGACCGCCGCCCCTTGTCTTACCAGAGTCAGACGTTCTGTCCTGCCGATGTAGTGTATAGCCTGCTAGCTGAATGTTGTCATTGTTGTCGTTCAGCCACGACTCCGTGAAACATAAGATATTACAGTTTTTAATGTCCCGTTGGTAGGATAACCGTAATCTTAAATCGTCAATTTTATTCTCAAAAGATTGAACGTTGGCTAATAGGATTGATGGGAGAGGCAGTTTACTCGTTCGCCGTCGGATCCTTACAAGGCACCCGGATCTGTGTCCACGATATCTCCGTCTCTTCCTCACGCGAATGACGGGGATCTGGGCCTTGTTGGGTGTCTGTAGAATATCCTTCGCGAACGCCTCGTTGAAGAAAAAGTATTCGTCCAACGCGAGGTGAGTAATCGCTGTCCTGATATCCAGAAGCTCTCTTTGGTTATAAGAGACGATGGCAGAAACATTATGTACAAAATAAATTACAAATAACGCGGAAAAACACACATAATAGTACAATTGGTTAGAGGGCTGTAAAACGGCAGCCATCTTCTTCCGGCGCTGTTCAGAATTCATTACGGTACTACATGTAAATACATCCCTGTAAAAGTACTGCAGTAGTAGAGAGAATACTACAGACACAGTGGAATCATTGAACAAAATCTGAAATATATTGATGAAAAACAATACAGTACTGTAAAAAATCAAATGCAGTGTGAGTGATTACTGTACTTCTACATTTTCATCAACTCTGTCTTGTGGATTTGGCCACAGGTTCTCATCTACATCACAATGGATGTTTTCATTAGCCAAACATCTTGGAAAAACCTTTGGGCGAATCCAGGCCTGACACTGGTCTGCCGTGATGTTATTGCATGCGTCATCCATGGCCTGGAGAAGAGTGACTTGTTCATGAGGGCGCCTATCATAAACCTTCCATCTCCATGTGGAGAAAAATTCCTCAATCGGGTTAAGGAAAGGAGAGTATGGGGGTAAATACAGGGTGGTGAATTGTGCACGGGCCTGAAACCATGCTTGCACCATATGAGCATGGTGGAACCTGACATTATCCCACACAATGACATAGGTCACGCCACCAGCTCTACAGGCCTGATCGAGCTCATCAAGGAAGGTTACAAGGAGAGCTGCATTATATGATCCAATACGAGGTCTGCGTCCCACCACACCATCTTCTGATATAGCCGCACACATGGTAATGTTGGCCCCACGTTGTCCAGGTACTTGGATGGTTGAAATTCCGACCTCTCCTCCTTGTCTTGGCCAGGTTAAAGCCTGCCTCATCCAAATATATGAATTTGTGATGGTTGTCATCAGCATCCAGCTTTATCACCTTCTAAAAATACATTTTGGAAAGAGATTTACTGATTACTGTCACGGTCGTCGAGGAGTGAAGGAGACCAAGGCGCAGCGTGTGAAATGAACATGGTACTTTATTTAGTTAAAGCACAAAAAACCAGAAACACGACTAGTGAAGTCCACAGTCAACCTGACTGAAAACGGAAACAATAACCCACAATGCCCACAGGAAAACATGCAGTATAAATATGGCTCCCAATCAGAGATAACGAGCCGACAGCTGACACTCGTTACCTCCGATTGGGAGTCAATGACCAAACCTAGAAATAAACGTGACAGAAATGCAAACATAGAAAATCACCCAAAACCCAACAAAACACAATACACCCTGGCTCAAAAACAAAAGTCCCGGAGCCAGAGTGTTACAGTACCCCCCCCTAAAGGTGCGCACTCCGGGCGCACCAGCATACAGTCTCGGGGAGGGTCTGGGTGGGCGTCTGTCCACGGTGGCGGTTCTGGCCCTGGTCGTGGTCCCCACCCCACCTTAGTCACCACCCGCTTCCCTAGCCTCCTCCACATGACCACCCCCCAATTAAACCCCACTGGATTAAGGGGCGGCACCGGACTAAGGGACAGTACCTGACTAAGGGGCGGATCCTGGCTGGCTGGCTCTGGCGGATCCTGGCTGGACGGCTCATGGCAGGCTGAAGGATCTGGCTGCTCATGGCTGGCTGACGGATCTGGCTGCTCATGGCTGGCTGACGGATCTGGCTGCTCATGGCTGGCCGACGGATCTGGCTGCTCATGGCTGGCCGACGGATCTGGCTGCTCATGGCTGGCCGACGGATCTGGCTGCTCATGGCTGGCGGAAGGCTCTGGCTGATCCTGTCTGGCGGAAGGCTCTGGCTGATCCTGTCTGGCAGAAGGCTCTGGCTGATCCTGTCTGGCAGAAGGCTCTGGCTGATCCTGTCTGGCGGAAGGCTCTGGCTGATCCTGTCTGGCGGAAGGCTCTAGCGGCTCTGGTCTGGCGGACGGCTCTGATGGCTCATGGCAGACGGGCGGCTTTGCAGGCTTTAGGCAGACGGGCAGTTCAGGCCCCGTTGGGCAGACGGCAGACTCTGGCCGTCTGAGGCGCACCGTAGACTTAGTGCGGGTGGCCGGAACAGGCCGGACCGGGCTGGCGACGCGCACCGTAGTCTTGGTGCGGGTGGCAGGAACAGGCCGGGTCGGGCTGGCGACGCGCACCGTAGTCTTGGTGCGGGTGGCCGGAACAGGCCGGACCGGGCTGGCGACGCGCACCGTAGTCTTGGTGCGGGTGGCAGGAACAGGCCGGGTCGGGCTGGCGACGCGCACCGTAGTCTTGGTGCGGGTGGCAGGAACAGGCCGGGTCGGGCTGGCGACGCGCACCGTAGTCTAGGTGCGGGTGGCAGGAACAGGCCGGACCGGGCTGGCGACGCGCACCGTAGACTTGGTGCGGGTGGCAGGAACAGGCCGGACCGGGCTGGCGACGCACACCGTAGACCTGGTGCGGGTGGCAGGAACAGGCCGGACCGGGCTGGCGACGCGCACCGTAGACTTGGTGCGGGTGGCAGGAACAGGCCGGACCGGGCTGGCGACGCACACCGTAGACCTGGTGCGGGTGGCAGGAACAGGCCGGACCGGGCTGTGGAGACGGATAGGAGGCCTGGAGCGAACAGCGGACACCACCCGACCTGGCTGAATGCCTACCCTCACACACTCTGTGTGAGGCATCAGCACAGGACGTACAGGGCGGTGTACCCCTGGCCTGGTGGCCTCCTGGATACTCCCCCTTTTCTCCTCCGTCAGCCCCGTCGTCCATGCCGTGTGCCCCCCCCTAAAAATTTTCTGGGGTTGACACACGACCCTCCGACGATGGCCCTGCTGCCGCCGTTGCTCCTCTCTCGCCAGGGCCTTGATCCTTCCCCAAGGTCCCTTGCCTCCGAGCATGTCCTCCCAGGACCACGATGTGCCCACCTGGGCCATCGCCAGCCTCTCCATCTCCTTGCCCGGTGCCTCCTCCCATGTCCAGTCTCCCTGCTCCTGGACACGCTGCTTGGTCTTTCTTTGGTGGGTTATTCTGTCACGGTCGTCGAGGAGTGAAGGAGACCAAGGCGCAGCGTGTGAAACGAACATGGTACTTTATTTAGTTAAAGCACAAAAAACCAGAAACACGACTAGTGAAGTCCACAGTCAACCTGACTGAAAACGGAAACAATAACCCACAATGCCCACAGGAAAACATGCAGTATAAATATGGCTCCCAATCAGAGATAACGAGCCGACAGCTGACACTCGTTACCTCCGATTGGGAGTCAATGACCAAACCTAGAAATAAACGTGACAGAAATGCAAACATAGAAAATCACCCAAAACCCAACAAAACACAATACACCCTGGCTCAAATACAAAAGTCCCGGAGCCAGAGTGTTACAATTACTGTACAATGTAGAATTATTAGGGAATTGTATTACAACAGCCATCTTGAAACTGAACATACCTGAACATACTCAGTCCTCATTTGCTTCACTCTGTCTGCATTTCTTTCAAAAGGCACACGGTATAGTTGTTTTAAAGACACCTGGTGCCTTTTCAGCATGCGCGCAATAGTCGGCAAACTTATGGATTCCACATTGTTAAACATGTCTTCATTGTCCAAGATATGCTGGCGAATTTCTGTAAGGCGAATATCATTTCTGGCCCGAACCAAATCGACCACAGCCTGCTCTTGTTGGTCAGTCAGAATTTTGCCTCTACCTCCCCTATTTGGCCTAGTCTCAATTCTACAGGGAACATTACAGTAAGAAGAAACTTGGTCACATCACCTACTCTGTGATACACATTGGTATGCAGTCATTTGACAATTGAGAGTAGCATAATGTTTAGTGTATGCTGACTACTTACCAGTTCTCATTGCGGAAAGTTCTGATTATTGAGGCCACGGTTGACCTTCTGAGGTTTGGTTGTATCATTGTAGCCGCCTCAGTCATTGTCATGCCATGATTTATGACATGGTCTACAACTATTGCTCAGATTTCATTGGACACTCTTTGCTGTTGCTGCCGCTGTCTTGGTCCGTGGCCTTGTCCTCTACCATGTTCCCTCACGACCCCCTCTCAGAAGGGGTGCTTGTCCCCTGCCACGTTCCCCCACGACCCCCTCTCAGAAGGGGTGCTTGTCCCCTGCCATTCCTTTGACCAACACGTCTTCCTCGTCTTCCTCCCACCACTGCTTGACCTCTATTGTGACCTGGATCACCTGCCGGCTCCATGTTACAGTACATATCGGTATGTTGTTGCCAGTGGATCCCAATCAATTCTTGATATACTCGTTCCACAATGTAAACTCAATCATCAGTAACGAGTTGGCAGAATTGAACAAGCAATTACAAGGGCCTGCATCCATACAGTGCAGTACTGTCAATACTGTAAATAGTCTGAAAAGGTGGTACATGGGACCATAGAAACGGTGTCTGATAAAGAATTATGATGAAATATTACATCCATAGATAATGTAGTCTAATTGGTTCATGCTCCACGCTAATTGGTGACAATGAATCTCGGTATCTTGAAACTTTCATGATCTAAACATGGAATATTGTTTGTCTGTTTCCATACAACTATGCATTAAGAGTAATGCAACAGTTACTTATCATTTTGAGCAGTTGTATCAATTGATAGTTGGATAATTGTAATGAAATGAATAGACACTCATCTGAAATGTAATGTGTGAATTGCCTTTTGAAATAGTAGTACTTTGATGTTAAGTTGTGTCATATTGAACAGGTGATTTTTCTTAAATGAACAAATGATCTTAGTTTATGTGTATTGTATCCAAGCAATTGAAAAAAGTGTTAAGAGTTTTGAAAAATTTGCATTTTGATCATTGGTTGTGAGTTTTGTGTCTAGAGTTTTGAAAAGTTGTCTGTTTTTTTGTTAATTCTCTCCAATGTGTCAAGTAATACACAGAGGATATATAAATTTGGTGTTTGTCCCATTTTGTGAATTCTTGGTTGGTGAGTGGACCCCAGACCTCACAACCATAAAGGGCAATGGGTTCTATAACTGATTAGAGTATTTTTAGCCAGATCCTAATTGGTATGTCAAATTTTATGTTCCTTTTGATGGCATAGAAGGCCCTTCTTGCCTTGTTTCTCAGATCGTTCACAGCTTTGTGGAAGTTACCTGTGGCGCTGATGTTTATGCCGAGATATGTATAGTTTTTTGTGTGCTCTAGGGCAACGGTGTCTAGATGGAATTTGTATTTGTGGTCCTGGCAACTGGACCTTTTTTGGAACACCATTATTTTTGTCTTACTGAGATTTACTGTCAGGGCCCTGGTCTGACAGAATCTGTGCAGAAGATCTAGGTGCTGCTGTAGGCCCTCCTTGGTTGGTAACAGAAGCACCAGATCATCAGCAAACAGTAGACATTTGACTTCAGATTCTAGTAGGGTGAGGCCGGGTGCTGCAGACTGTTCTAGTGCCCTCGCCAATTTGTTGATATATATGTTGAAGAGGGTGGGGCTTAAACTGCATCCCTGTCTCTCTCTCTCTCTCTCTCTCTCTCTCTCTCTCTCTCTCTCTCTCTCTCTCTCTCTCTCTCTCTCTCTCTCTCTCTCTCTCTCTCTCTCTCTCTCTCTCTCTCTCTCTCTCTCTCTCTCTCTCGTCAATACTTACAAACATGGAAGGGGGAGGTAGACAAACATTTACGCCCATCATGTTCCATTGAATGTGAATTATTTGGCCATCAGTGCATCAGGAATACACAGTGTGAGACTCCTAGACAAAAACATTTCAGAAATCATGGCTTTAGATCCATGTAT
This sequence comes from Coregonus lavaretus, assembly GCF_964263955.1. Lineage (NCBI taxonomy): Eukaryota > Metazoa > Chordata > Actinopteri > Salmoniformes > Salmonidae > Coregonus > Coregonus lavaretus. The sequence continues at coordinate 2,021 of NW_028161052.1, read as the reverse complement.
TTTCTCTCCACATCGCCTCACCTGAATGGCTTCTTTTTAAATTAAATGAAACTAGAATTGTGTGAGAGTCCGAGACAAGCGTAACATCCTCAGAACACCACACCATCACATTGATTTGTCACTTTATTAAAAAAGAGAAACTGGGAAAAGATGCACTCATCACCAAAAATGGTTCCTCTTAGAGAACATCAAAGGCTCTGTTTCCCTCAGGACATGAATGCGTGTGGCATACCTGTTTTCATCTCAGAACTGCTGCCCTGATACTTTCTGAGGCCTGTTTCCCACTGACTCACACAAACACACACACACACACACACACCACGCCTTCAAATTATTATCTCTCACTGCCTCTCCCTCTCTCCCACTCTCTTCCTCCCTCCACTCCCATTGTGTTGTGACTGTGTTCCTGTCTCCCCCAGCGCCTCCCTCCCTCCACTCCCATTGTGTTGTGACTGTGTTCCTGTCTCCCCCAGCGCCTCCCTCCCTCCACTCCCATTGTGTTGTGACTGTGTTCCTGTCTCCCCCAGCGCCTCCCTCCCTCCACTCCCATTGTGTTGTGACTGTGTTCCTGTCTCCCCCAGCGCCTCCCTCCCTCCACTCCCATTGTGTTGTGACTGTGTTCCTGTCTCCCCCAGCGCCTCCCTCCCTCCACTCCCATTGTGTTGTGACTGTGTTCCTGTCTCCCCCAGCGCCTCCCTCCCTCCACTACCATTGTGTTGTGACTGTGTTCCTGTCTCCCCCAGCGCCTCCCTCCCTCCACTCCCATTGTGTTGTGACTGTGTTCCTGTCTCCCCCAGCGCCTCCCTCCCTCCACTCCCATTGTGTTGTGACTGTGTTCCTGTCTCCCCCAGCGCCTCCCTCCCTCCACTCCCATTGTGTTGTGACTGTGTTCCTGTCTCCCCCAGCGCCTCCCTCCCTCCACTCCCATTGTGTTGTGACTGTGTTCCTGTCTCCCCCAGCGCCTCCCTCCCTCCACTCCCATTGTGTTGTGACTGTGTTCCTGTCTCCCCCAGCGCCTCCCTCCCTCCACTCCCATTGTGTTGTGACTGTGTTCCTGTCTCCCCCAGCGCCTCCCTCCCTCCACTCCCATTGTGTTGTGACTGTGTTCCTGTCTCCCCCAGCGCCTCCCTCCCTCCACTCCCATTGTGTTGTGACTGTGTTCCTGTCTCCCCCAGCGCCTCCCTCCCTCCACTACCATTGTGTTGTGACTGTGTTCCTGTCTCCCCCAGCGCCTCCCTCCCTCCACTCCCATTGTGTTGTGACTGTGTTCCTGTCTCCCCCAGCGCCTCCCTCCCTCCACTCCCATTGTGTTGTGACTGTGTTCCTGTCTCCCCCAGCGCCTCCCTCCCTCCACTACCATTGTGTTGTGACTGTGTTCCTGTCTCCCCCAGCGCCTCCCTCCCTCCACTCCCATTGTGTTGTGACTGTGTTCCTGTCTCCCCCAGCGCCTCCCTCCCTCCACTCCCATTGTGTTGTGACTGTGTTCCTGTCTCCCCCAGCGCCTCCCTCCCTCCACTACCATTGTGTTGTGACTGTGTTCCTGTCTCCCCCAGCGCCTCCCTCCCTCCACTACCATTGTGTTGTGACTTCCACAACAGGGGCCAAAGGAGAATAAAGCAAAGTCAATCAAACCAAAGTCCTGTTTTCCGCGAATATAAGCACACACACACACAGACACACACACACACACAGCGTGAACACACACACACACATACACACACACAGACACACACACACACACAGCGTGCACACACACCCACACACACACACACACACACACACAGTGTTTCGTTCTATTTTCTCACTGAGGTGCGCCTGACAGCGCTTACAAAGGAGAAGAGTATAGGAGGAGAGGAGGAGAGGAGGAGAGGAGGAGGAGGAGAGGAGGAGAGGAGAAGAGGAGGAGAGGAGGAGAGGAGGAGGAGGAGAAGAGGAGGAGAGGAGAAGAGGAGGAGAGGAGGAGGAGGAGAAGAGGAGGAGAGGAGGAGGAGGAGGAGGAGAGGAGGAGAGGAGGAGAGGAG
>NW_028161053.1:15000-62097 GCF_964263955.1 Coregonus lavaretus | reverse complement strand
TGTGTGTGTGCGCGCGCGCGCGCGTGTGTGTGTGTGTGTTTGTGTGTGTGTGTGCGCGCGCGCGCGTGTGTGTGTGTGTGTGTGTGTGTGTGTGTGTTTGTGTGTGTGTGTGTGTGCGCGCGCGCGCGCGTGTGTGTGTGTGTGTGTGTGTGTGTGTGTGTGTGTGTGTGTGTGTGTGTGTGTGTGTGTGTGTGTGTGTGTGTGTGTGTGTGGTCACCCTCAGTTAAGAGTTGATGTGGCAGTAAAATATCATTCCAGTAATGATTACAATAGATAAGGCTTCCCCAATTGGCAGCCCACGGGGTGGTTTTATTTGGCACCACAATGCTTCTGAGCAAAATCTTATTTTATTTTATTTTTTAAATTTTTTATGTTCATTGTAGGACATAAAAGACTGTAAAAACACCAGAAAATCGGCTCCAATTGATTTTAATTTTGGAAATCTGTTCCCAAGTATTTGTGATGAGTGTGATAGAAGGAGTCAGGCGCAGGAGGGTGAATCACAGAATACAGAGTTTATTCCGTCGTGCACAATAGCACTGGATAGCGACACACGAAAACAGGCACAGGGGAAACTATCTACCCTGGCAATACACGGTACGGGATACTCCAACAATATACAGGCACAGGGGAAATATCTACCCCGGCAATACAAAGGGAGAGTAGCTCCACCGAGCTACACTACTCTCACAATAAACAATCACCCGCAAGGACAAGGGGGGCAGAGGGAACACTTATACACAGACTAATGAGGGGAATAGAACCAGGTGTGTGTAATTGACAAGACAAGACAAATGGAATGATGAGATATGGAGCGGTAGTGGCTAGAAGGCCGGTGACGACGAACACCGAAGCCTGTCCGAGCAAGGAGGAGGGGCAGCCTCGGCGGAAGTCGTGATAGTATTCCCACGCATAATAGAGAGACGTGATCGTATACAAATGTAAGCAAGGTTTGAAATTAGGGGTGTAACGATTCGTTTTAACAACGATTCGATTTGTATCACGATTCGTGGTTGTCGATACGATTCAAGGACGATATTGGTTCATTTAGAACGATACGATCCGAAACGATTCAGTGACTTGAAATCGATTCAGTAACCTTTTAGCCAAAAATTCAACCAGTGTGACTGAAATAAATACCTGGATACTGGACAGTGCAGGTGAAGTTTCCTAGATTCCTGTTTCTTGTAAGGACCGCAATGGTGGCTTGATAATTTCTCGCTCGTCGGCTTCTCCTCTGTCGTCCGCCATGCTATGTTTTGTTGTCTTTGCGCCTTTGCGCTGCTGCTGGCGCGGGGCGATGACGTCACGGATAGGCAGACTGAATCGAGTAATGTTTAAAGCCTTTATCATTAAAAGTGCTAAGAAAAAACATCCATATAAAGTCTGACGTGCTTAAATCCAATGGGTTATTTCCTAGTATCGATACAATCGATTTATTACATTTTAAAACGATGTTAGATTGATATATGTTGTCCAAAAGGCCAACTCGCCGAGCACAGATCGATGTAGTTGGATCATAGGAATATAAATCGATACATCGATGTAGTAGATGGATCGTTACACCCCTATTTGAAATACTTATGTTTTAGTCAAATATGATATATTTTTGGGCTTCTTGCGGTCAATTTGCAGTCTGCAATTTATTTTTAATTATGTTCCAGCCCCCCCGACCATCCGCTCAAGAAAGAAATCTAGTCAGCACTGTTTACACATAGTTTCTCCAGCAGTAGCCTAATCACAGAGAAGGAGAGCACTGAGTTTGGGATAACATGTGAGTCTTGGAAATCCCACAATCCACCTTGTATGTGTAAATATTTTTCATGCATACTAGCACTTTACAGTAATCTCAAGCACCTAAAATCAACGAGAGACTAACTTTACAGTAATCTCAAGCGCCGTTTTAGAAGCACTGTAGGCTACCATGACAATTCAATTCCTTGGTGATCAATTACATTCAATATAATGTAATTACATTAATTAAAAGTTACATTAAATTAAATGAAATCCTCTTCCCTCCCCTGTACGTGTGTCTACAGCAACAGGTGTATGTGAGCAGCGATGAGGGAGTGGCCCAGTTACCCCTGCAGCGGTGTGAGCTGTACGGGAGAGACTGTGCCGACTGCTGTCTGGCCAGAGACCCTTACTGTGCCTGGGATGGGAACACATGCAACCGATACTTCCCCAGCAACAAGAGGTAACTACTCCACTTAGGTTAAGGGCCCAGCACAGTGATTTTGATCTCCACATCAAATCATTTTGGGGTATCAATAGTAGTAACCAATAACATCAAGCATCATTTAAAAAAATGTTTTACAATATATTTATTGCAATTTTTTTTATTTTTACAATTTAACATTTATCAGCAAAATATGACAATCATATAATGTTTCAAGCGTACATTTGACTACTTTTAAATTACTGTCTTACTATCTCTGTGGACAATAAAAGACACACATGTATGTTGTGACAGATGAACAATAAAGTACTATTCTATGTTGTTGTGTTTCTGTCTAGATATGATGGTGTTGTATTGTGTCGTTCTTTGTTTGTGAACCCAGGAAGATGAACTGTTGCTATAGTAACAGCTAACGGGTATCCAACAAAATAAAGAAACAAACAAACACTCTGCCACAGTCCAAAACTGTCAGAGTTATGACATGGTTATGACATCCAGGCCGTCTGCAATTTTATCTCCTTAGGCGAGCTCGGCGCCAGGATGTGAAACACGGGGATCCGATGAGCCAGTGTCACAATGCAGAAGATGGTAATTTGTGTGTGTGCATCTGTGTGTGTGGGGCTCCATAGAGCCAGTGTCACAAGTAGGAGATGGTACAGAAATGAATAAATACTAAATGTTTATGTCTGTCTATGATACTATATGTCTCTGATTGCAGCTGGCGCCAGCCAGCCTCGACTCAGTATGTAACTTAACTCATATTAATGCAGCTGGCGCCAGCCAGCCTCGACTCAGTATGTAACTTAACTCATATTAATGCAGCTGGCGCCATCCAGCCTCGACTCAGTATGTAATTTAACTCATATTAATGCAGCTGGCGCCATCCAGCCTCGACTCAGTATGTAACTAGTGGACCTACAGTGAATGTAGACTGCTCTAGGTACAAGTTGCCCTCTGAGGCACAGATCTAGGGTCAATTTACCCTCCTCAAATCCGCAAAATGGATTTCAGAATTGGCAACTTCACCCTGCATCGTCATCCAGCTCTCTATCAATGTAATCTCGGGACTCTGAACCAAGTCTCGTGTGCCTCCAGTGTGCGCACATTCTGTCACAAGAGGCTACTATAAACGATGTGACATAACTTTTAACTCCATCCTGTTTGGTGCCTTCCAGGTTCTGAGTCGGTGGAGCTGAAGGTGGTCTACGGGGTGGAGAGCAGCTCAACCTTCCTAGAGTGTATGCCCAGATCCCCACAGGCTACGGTCAAGTGGAGTGCTCAGCCGGCGCAGGCTCGCACTAGCAGAGAGGTGAGGGGTGAGAGGGATGAGCGGTTTGTCTCCCGAGTGGCGCAGTGGTCTAAGGCACTGCATCGCAGTGCTAGCTGTGCCACTAGAGAATCCTGGTTCGAATCCAGGCTCTGTCGTAGCCGGCCATGACCGGGAGACCCATGGGGCGGCGCACAATTGGCACAGCATCATCCAGGGTAGGGGAGGGAATGGCCGGCAGGGATGTAGAGCACGGCGTTTGCAACGGCAGGGTTGTGGGTTCGATTCCCACGGGGGGGCCAGTATGAAAAAAAAAAAAAAAGTGTAATGTAAGTCGCTCTGGATAAGAGCGTCTGCTAAATGACTAAAATGTAAAAATGTCGTTTATAATTGAATCATTGACTAATGTTCATCTAATAATGAACCTTCTCTTGCCTTGCTGTCGTTATGCAGCTTCTCCTGGGTGATGAGCGTATGGTCCATATGAAGCGGGGTCTCCTGGTGCAGCGACTGGAGCCCGGGGACGCTGGCCTCTACAGCTGTACCACCCTGGAGCACTCCTTCTCCCAGGTCCTGGCCCGCTACAACCTCCAGGTCATACCCCAGCAGAGCATGACAGCATCCCAGGCCAGGGCAGCTGATCCTGGGGCCGGAAGAGCAGGGCTGAGGGGAGGTCCTGTGAGCCACACCCAGAGCCACAACCAGCTCTTCGGGAACTATAAGGACCTGCACATGATGGACGCGGCAAGCTTGAGCGCAGACGAGTACTGTGAGCAGCTGTGGTACCGGGAGAAGAAGAAGCTACGCCAGTTGAAGTGGAAACAGACAATGGTGGACAACCGCAAGGCCAGGGTGCGACGGCACGACTCCACCGGGGACATCGCACTACAATAACCTGATGGGGATGGACAGAGACGTGGGCTGCGTCCCAGTTCTCCACGTTTCTAACGGAAAATGTGCACTTGCACACTTTCACGCATGGATTTAACAATGGTGTAAAAACACCCTCCAGCCAATGCTTACACCGATCCTATGCCTTGACATCCATGACGGGTAGTGTGCAAGTGCACACTTCTGGAAAAGGGTGGAGAATCGGAAAATAGCCTTGTAGATAAAGGGAATGTATATACACACAGTAGAGCCAATATGTGAACAGACACTGAGGGTACCAAACATTAAGGACCCCTTCCTAATATTGAGTTGCATCCCCCTTTTCCCTCAGAACAGCCTCAATTCGTCGGGGCATGGGACTCTACAAGGTGTCGAAAGTATTCCACAGGGATTCTGGCCCATGTTGACTCCAATGCTTCCCACAGTTGTGTCAAGTTGGCTGGATGTCCTTTTGGGTGGTGGACCATTCTTTATACACACGGGAAACTGTTGAGTGTGAAAAACCCAGCAGCGTTGTAGTTCTTGACGTACTCAAACCGGTACGCCTGGCACCTACTACCATACCCCGTTCAAAGCCACTTAAATATTTTATCTTGCCCATTCACCTTCCGAATGGAACGCATACACAATCCATGACTCAATTGTCTCAAGGCCTAAACATCCTTCCTTAACCTGTCTCCTCCCCTTCATTTACACTGATTGAAGTAGATTTAACAAGTGACATCAATAAGGGATCATAGCTTTCACCTGGATTCACCTGGTCAGTCTATTTCATGGTGTTCCTAATGTTTTGTCTACTCAGTGTATGAGCTTAATATTATTATTATCAGTTAACCTTTGTCCATAGAAGAATGTGTATGATAGATATTTTAGATGTATATTACTCCTCAGTCTTCATCCCCTGTATTCTGTGTAGACAGGATTTTGACCCAAAACGTTTGTTATTGCGCTCTGGACTGGTGAGTTTGTTTACCGAATAAAAACAGGACAGACTGTTCTCCCCCCACATGTGTTGAGGCACATTCGTTTATTTGGTCCTCAGCAGCATTACAATCATCACATCCACAGGTGTCCCGGAACTACACAACTGCGAGGGGAAATGAGTAGGGTCACTCTGTTGCGCAAGCAAGATGTTCCCGCCATCTCCTTCCTTCCTTCCTTCCTGGCAGAGAAGAAGAGAAACATTTCATTAAGAGGGTTTTCCTGGTCCTGTGGACAACAACACTGAGAAGCTTCCTTCACATTTGAAGAGTTTATTTAAAGATAGATTCAAGCAGAGTTTATTTCAGATGTATATACAAATTGGTTTTGTTGCAAAACGCTATAGATCCATTATTTAGCTGGAATGGAATGTTCCTATCCTGTAGATTTAACATATACATTCCAGAAGAGTTTATTTCCAAAACGCTATATCCACCAATTTTTCACATTTGTTTTCTTGTCAGAAATTAATGCCTATGGGTACCAGTATACAGTGGGGAGAACAAGGATTTGATACACTGCCGACTTTGCAGGTTTTCCTACTTACAAAGCATGTAGAGGCCTGTAATTTTTATCATAGGTACACTTCAACTGTGAGAGACGGAATCTAAAACAAAAATCCAGAAAATCACATTGTATGATTTTTAAGTAATTAATTTGCATTTTATTGCATGACATAAGTATTTGATACATCAGAAAAGCAGAACTTAATATTTGGTACAGAAACCTTTGTTTGCAATTACAGAGATCATACGTTTCCTGTAGGTCTTGACCAGGTTTGCACACACTGCAGCAGGGATTTTGGCCCACTCCTCCATACAGACCTTCTCCAGATCCTTAAGGTTTTGGGGCTGTCGCTGGGCAATACAGACATTCAGCTCCCTCCAAAGATTTTCTATTGGGTTCAGGTCTGGAGACTGGCTAGGCCACTCCAGGACCTTGAGATGCTTCTTACGGAGTCACTCCTTAGTTGCCCTGGCTGTGTGTTTCGGGTCGTTGTCATGCTGGAAGACCCAGCCACGACCCATCTTCAATGCTCTTACTGAGGGAAGGAGGTTGTTGGCCAAGATCTCGCGATACATGGCCCCATCCATCCTCCCCTCAATACGGTGCAGTCGTCCTGTCCCCTTTGCAGAAAAGCATCCCCAAATAATGATGTTTCCACCTCCATGCTTCACGGTTGGGATGGTGTTCTTGGGGTTGTACTCATCCTTCTTCTTCCTCCAAACACGGCGAGTGGAGTTTAGACCAAAAAGCTCTATTTTTGTCTCATCAGACCACATGACCTTCTCCCATACCTCCTCTGGATCATCCAGATGGTCATTGGCAAACTTCAGACGGGCCTGGTCATGCGCTGGCTTGAGCAGGGGGACCTTGCGTGCGCTGCAGGATTTTAATCCATGACGGCGTAGTGTGTTACTAATGGTTTTCTTTGAGACTGTGGTCCCAGCTCTCTTCAGGTCATTTACCAGGTCCTGCCATGTAGTTCTGGGCTGATCCCTCACCTTCCTCATGATCATTGATGCCCCACGAGGTGAGATCTTGCATGGAGCCCCAGACCGAGGGTGATTGACCGTCATCTTGAACTTCTTCCATTTTCTAATAATTGCGCCAACAGTTGTTGCCTTCTCACCAAGCTGCTTGCCTATTGTCCTGTAGCCCATCCCAGCCTTGTGCAGGTCTACAATTTTATCCCTGATGTCCTTACACAGCTCTCTGGTCTTGGCCATTGTGGAGAGGTTGGAGTCTGTTTGATTGAGTGTGTGGACAGGTGTCTTTTATACAGGTAACGAGGTCAAACAGGTGCAGTTAAGACAGGTAATGAGTGGAGAACAGGAGGGCTTCTTAAAGAAAAACTAACAGGTCTGTGAGAGCCAGAATTCTTACTGGTTGGTAGGTGATCAAATACTTATGTCATGCAATAAAATGCAAATGAATTACTTAAAAATCATATAATGTGATTTTCTGGATTTTTGTTTTAGATTCCATCTCTCACAGTTGAAGTGTACCTATGATAAAAATTACAGACCTCTACATGCTTTGTAAGTAGGAAAACCTGCAAAATCGGCAGTGTATCAAATACTTGTTCTCCCCACTGTATATACATGTATATTTTTTATATTGATGTCACAAATGTATCATTTGTACAGTTCTTTATAAAAAAAAAATGTAATTATTTGTCACATTTGACTGTGTAAAACCTTGCAGTGCTACTTTTTTTCTCTGAGAGTGAGGCGGATATATCTCGTTTTGCAACCAAAAATGTGATGGTTTGTCTCGCTGAAACCATCTAGTGATAGGTTTATCTGTCTGTATATAAAAACTAATAAAACATACAAAAATGGATCTACTCAAAAAAAGATTTAGGCCTTTAAAGCATTACAGATTTTTAGTCATTTAGCAGACGCTCTTATCCAGAGCGACTTACAGTTAGTGAGTGCATACATTTTTCATACTGGCCCCCCGTGGGAATCGAACCCACAACCCTGGTGTTGCAAACGCCATGCTCTACTCAACTGAGCTACACGGGGACTCAGACAGAAGTGTAAAGGTCATTTCCGATTGAGCCGACACATGTACCGTTTACTGCCAATGCAGTCTCTTGCCTTTACATTTAAATCACGCTAAAGCTTAACTTCCTCAATGCAGATTGAATAGAGCCTCTAAGGCTAACATTTCTAGATGGCATGCCATCCTGTATCAATTAGGTCAGTGGTTGTATAGGCAGTCTGTGGACAGCGTGGTTATTTTGACTGGGTAAATCAAAGGTTCTCAGCATCTGGAGAGAATGAACACGCACACGCTGAGGCAGGTTTTCCTCTAACCTTGTACCTGGGCTTCTCTCCTTTCAGATTTATTTTGACACTGAATGGCTTTCTAATAGGTGTTGGGTATTCCTGAATGGTCGAGTCTCAGTCCTGACTTAAATCTGCTTGAAAAAAATCAGACATACGGTTTGAATATTGCTGCTCGTCATTGATTCCCAACCAATTTACTGAGCTTGAGCAATTTTGACACAAATTTAGTGTACAAAACTTTAAGGACACCTGCTCTTTCCATGACATAGACTGTCCAGGTGAAAGCTATGATCCCTTATTGCTGTCACTTGTTAATTTCACTTCTCAATATTAGGAATGTGTTCTTAATGTTTTGTAGACTAAGTGTATGTTGCCCTAAGAGCTGTGCAAAGTTGGTAGAATCTTATTCAAAATGATTCACAGCTGTAATGGCTGCCAAAGGTGCTTCCACCAAGTATTAACTCGGGTGTGAAGACGTGCAATTAAGACATCTTTGTTTTCGTATTTTTTATTAATTTAGAAAATGGTCTATAATTTGATTACCCCTGGTAATCATCACAGATCTCATAATTTAACAGTAGTGTGACCGACTGGGTATCAAACCCTAGTGCAGTCGACTGAACAAACAAAAAAAATCACATTTCCAATCTCTTGCGCTCACTGAGAATGGACATGTTTCACCGTGTAACTTGTTGTTTATCATACAGTTATTGCCATCTAGTGTTGGTTTTTGTAAACTACACAAGTGACTTGCCGTAGACCTGTAATTTGTTTTCATTATGTAGTACTGTCGCCATTTAAGCAAGGTTGCAATCTATTTATCCTATTTACGTGTACGTTAACTTTCATATTATAAAGCAGTACGGGACCTATTTTCAGTGAAGCACCCTTCTAGTAGTTACTAGTATGTTACTTCTCTACACATCACGAAAGGGAATGGTTTTGTGATTCATTACCATAGAATGTTGTATCATAATTTTAATACGTCATAATCCCTTGCTTTATGAGGTAAAACTGGTATGTTTATAAGGAAAGGTTGATTTTGGAATTTGGACACATTACCTCTCTCTTCATGAGATAGGTATACACATTGTTGAATTGCAAGTATGACTATAATTTAAAAGCCACCCATTCACATACATATAATTTTTTAGCTAAGCAAATAAACTGACACTGTGCATGTCATGATGACTAACCGTTTATACAATCTTTTTTTTTTTTTTATCACACGATTGTAGTGATTGTTTTTCTTGATTTTTATTTTAATATCTAAATGTCTTGCTGATAAAAAAAATATTATAAATAGAAAGTTAGAAGTACAATAACAAGATAGAATGGAGCGGAATAAAATGTTGATTACGTCATCAAAAGTCGACATCTGTCTGTGACGTTTCCAGCGTACTGTCGTGAGTGAAGTTAGCAAAAGAAACATGTGAAACTTTCGCTAATATTAATCGATAGTTTTTTTTTTTCATACCACACTCTCCATCACATTCACAGTACTACGCTTGAGCTACAGTTGTCTTCTGCAACAAAAAGGTAGGCAATTCAGGTGTTTAAAGCAGTGAACTTGACTGATCCTGCCGTGACACGAGTTCTCATGCATGCTCGGTAACGTTAGCTGGCTTGTGTTGGGAACAAATTATTAAACAATCCAGTGCTCTGAAAGTGTACTAACTGGCTAGCTTTATCCACTGCACTTAGTATGAATTAGGAATAAATCAAAAGAAACCTAGCTTGCTACGCCTACCTAACAGTTGGCTAGTAATTACGCCAAGTTGTTTCCACACAACAAGCAATGCCACTGTAGCTAGCTAGTTAGTTAGCCACCTGTTGGACGAGCTTTTGCTAACTAGCTAGAACTACCACAATGACCGACTTATCTTGTTTGTCCCCACTAACTACTCGTAGTTAGACATCTAGCGTTAGCTAACTAGTTATTCAGGACTCCTCCCCTCTACTGACTAGTTAGCCACTTGGACAAACGAGGTAACTAGCCAGCCTAAAGTGACGTAACTAGTTAGCTAGATCAAACTACGTTGATCAGTTCAGTCCGTCATCGAAATCGAGTAGCTAACTAGCTACTTTAGGAACTTGCCAGCGAACGTTAGCTACTGTTTTCACTCTTAACGTTAACCTAGACAATGCAGACGTGAAATGGCAGGATGACAAGACATAATATTAGCCTGGGTAAACACATGTCAAGAGTTGTCTTTCAATATGTAGCATCTCAGAACTGAATCATCTTGTATGGTACATTTTCTCTCTCACTTTCACTCTCTCCCTCTCTCAGGTAAAGCCACCATGGCCTCCCATGCTGCGCCTGTGGATGCCAAGGCAGAGCTGACCTCTCTGCTGGACCAATGGGAGACGGAGCAGCAAGGAACCACTGACGACCTGGTCTCCATCCTCACCAAGTTAGTAAAACCAACTAGCTAATAATGGAAAAGACTAGTGGGAGACTTCAGTGGATTTACTGCCACTGTTTTTGTATAGGCCTATTGCTGTTGTACTGTTTAGGTCCATCCGTTGCTGCTTTGTTTTTCGTGTAGACATTACAATAGCACATCTTCTATTCTTCATATGACAGACAGTTGATCATTCATGTTTTCTTTTGTGTGTGTTAGAATCTCTGAGCTGATAGAGCGCGAGACAGAGGAGTATCATAAAGCTGATCCTGACCCGTTTGATGACCGCCATCCAGGACGAGCAGATCCAGAATGCATGTTGGGACATTTACTCAAAATCCTCTTCAAGAATGACGACTTCACAAATGCGGTACGAATCAAGGCTACCATCTATGCAAATTGAGCTACACTTCTCCTATTACGTTAATAAGACCGCTGAGGCCTGTGACTCTCTGTGTTAACCCTGTGTATCTCTGTCCTCCAGCTGTTCAATAACTATGTGATGACCAGTAGAGAGCTGTGTGTTAACCCTGTGTCTGTCCTCTGACCTCTCCTGCTAGTTGCTGAATAGCTATGTGATGACCAGTAGAGAGCTGTCCATGAACACGGCAGCGTGTCGTTTGCTACAGAACATAATGCCAGGTCTGGAGACAGCTGTGGTGTTCCAGGAGAAGGTACTGTACTATCATTCAGACAGCTGTGGTGTTGCAGGAGAAGGTACTGTCATTCAGACAGCTGTGGTGTTCCAGGAGAAGGTACTGTTCTGTCATTCAGACAGCTGTGGTGTTGCAGGAGAAGGTACTGTCATTCAGACAGCTGTGGTGTTCCAGGAGAAGGTACTGTTCTGTCATTCAGACAGCTGTGGTGTTCCAGGAGAAGGTACTGTTCTGTCATTCAGACAGCTGTAGTGTTACAAGAGAAGGTACTGTTCTGTCATTCAGACAGCTGTGGTGTTCCAGGAGAAGGTACTGTTCTGTCATTCAGACAGCTGTGGTGTTCCAGGAGAAGGTACTGTTCTGTCATTCAGACAGCTGTGGTGTTCCAGGAGAAGGTACTGTTCTGTCATTCAGACAGCTGTGGTGTTCCAGGAGAAGGTACTGTTCTGTCATTCAGACAGCTGTGGTGTTCCAGGAGAAGGTACTGTTCTGTCATTCAGACAGCTGTGGTGTTGCAGGAGAAGGTACTGTTCTGTCATTCAGACAGCTGTGGTGTTCCAGGAGAAGGTACTGTCATTGTCATTCCCCTACTGTTGTTCAGGCAGGCCACACCCTTGACTAGCTCGATTGCCCCCCTCTTAAAATATTTTTGGGGAATAATCTAGAAGGAACGCTGCTGTTATTTGTACCTAAACATCATAGTTGGAAATCTAATTGGATCCATTACACATGTCAAAGTCAGTCATTTGCTCTACGCATAAACAGTCCCCTTGTGAATGTTGTAAACCCCTGTTTTGAAATGCTGTGAACGTGCGTTCTAGACTTACTGTGTGTGTTGAAACAGGAGGGTCTGGTTGAGAAGCTGTTTAAATGGGCCCAGGAGGCAGAGCAGCCTCTGTGTATCTACGCTACAGGACTACTGGCCAGAGCGATGGAGAACCAGGAGATCGCTGCAAACTACAGGGATGAAAACTCCAAACTGGTTAGTACACACACATTGGTGTGTTTTGAGTTGTTGTTCGTTAGACTATGCTTCAATGTCATCCTTGGTGTCTCAGGTGCCGCTGATGCTGATGAGGCTACGTGAGCTGCAGGATGAAGAATCAAAGAGTCGTCAGGCTTTAAAACGCCCCAGCCCTAAGAAGACCTTCCAGGCCCTCCAGTCTGTAGCAGAGGAACCTACAGACAGAGACCCCAACGAGGAAGAGAGCAGCACACCTCAACAGAATACAGCAACAGATAACGAGGAGGAAGAGGAGGAGGAGGAGGAAGAGGAGAGGAAGGACAAAAAGGAGAGGGGAAGAGAGACGACATGTAGTAGTAGCAGGGCTGCGTTGTCCAGGCCCAAGCCATCGTTCCACCTGGGTAAGGCCCAGAAGACCAGCAGCTGTGTATCGGTGAAGCCCATTCAAGACGCCCTGTACCAGCCAGGTCCATGCCCCGACACCAGCCTGGGAGGGCCTGAAACCAGGGGGCAGGAGTCTGGAGGAGGCCTGTGGAGGAAGAGAACAGCCACTGTCAGGGAGAATGGGAGGAAAGCCAAACAGGTAACATCCACCAGCATGTTTCTGAAATAGCATACTCTTTCCCTGTATAGTGCACTACTTTTGACCAGGGCTCATATGTCTCTGGTCGAAAGTAGTGCACTATAAATAGGGTGCCTTTTCAGACTCACACCCTTTTGTTGTACCTGTTCTTGTGTATTGTTTTCATATACAGCTGCAAAATCAAATCAAATGGCTGTTTTTTGAGGGATCATAAACCTCAATCTGAATCCACAGAAACTCCACTTCGCCGCCTCTTCCACGGATCCAGAGAGAGAGCGAGGGAGAGGATTGTCCTGCAGTACCGGTAGTGATCAGTCTAACAGTAGCTGGTCAGAGATGAGCTCCTGGGTGATTGGGGACAACTACCGTCTGTACCCCCTCACCCCTGCTATAGAGCAACGCCTCATCCTCCAGTACCTCACACCCCTAGGGGATTACCAGGAGGTAAGGACCCCATCACCGCCTACCGCTTAGCGTTGGTCCCACATCACACCGATATTAAGGACCCCATCACCGCTTAACGTTGGTCCCACATCACACCGATATTAAGGACCCCATCACCGCTTAACGTTGGTCCCACATCACACCGATATTAAGGACCCCATCACCGCTTAACGTTGGTCCCACGTCACACAGATATTAAGGACCCCATCACCGCATTAACGTTGGTCCCACATCACACCGATATTAAGGACCCCATCACCGCTTAACGTTGGTCCCACATCACACCGATATTAAGGACCCCACCACCGCTTAACGTTGGTCCCACGTCACACAGATATGAAGGACCCCATCACCGCTTAACGTTGGTCCCACGTCACACCGATATGAAGGACCCCATCACCGCAGTAACGTTGGTCCCACATCACACAGATATGAAGGACCCCATCACCGCAGTAACGTTGGTCCCACATCACACAGATATGAAGGACCCCATCACCGCTTAACGTTGGTCCCACATCACACCGATATTAAGGACCCCATCACCGCCTACCGCTTAACGTTGGTCCCACATCACACCGATATTAAGGACCCCATCACCGCATTAACGTTGGTCCCACATCACAGATATTAAGGACCCCATCACCGCATTAACGTTGGTCCCACATCACACCGATATTAAGGACCCCATCACCGCCTACCGCTTAACGTTGGTCCCACATCACACCGATATTAAGGACCCCATCACCGCTTAACGTTGGTCCCACATCACACCGATATTAAGGACCCCATCACCGCATTAACGTTGGTCCCACATCACAGATATGAAGGACCCCATCACCGCAGTAACGTTGGTCCCACATCACACAGATATGAAGGACCCCATCACCGCATTAACGTTGGTCCCACATCACACAGATATGAAGGACCCCATCACCGCAGTAACGTTGGTCCCACATCACACAGATATGAAGGACCCCATCACCGCATTAACGTTGGTCCCACATCACACAGATATTAAGGACCCCATCACCGCATTAACGTTGGTCCCACGTCGCATAATGACATCACATGTCTCTGATATGCATGTATTAACATGGTAGTTACATTAGCAAGTACAGTGTTAGTCACACACAAAGTACTTAGAAATGACATTCCCTTTTAGCCATTCTTCATACTCATGTATTGTCAGTCACGTTAACTGGTCAAACAAGCGTTGGATAAACGTATCTATGTGCTTTGAGGACTTGAACCAACTGTGTTGTTCCCTCTGTCTCTCGTCCTGGAGCTGCTAGCTGTGTTCATGCAGATGGACACCAGAGAGCTTCTCATGTACTACATTGACCTGAAACACACCAACGATGTCCAGCTCACCTTCGACTCACTCCTGGTAAATCATCGTCACTGATGTCGTTATTTAGCAGGAGTGCCACTCCAGGTCTTCACGTTACGGTTTTATTTCCTGTGACTACATTGTTATTCCCTATTAGGTGAATTGGGTTTGGTGAGGAACTGAAACCATATTTGGGTTGTGTTTTTTTTTCCGCCAGCTACTAGTCATTACCTGCAGAGTAGAGAATAAGGGAAACCCCCTGGAAACAGGAGGGTTAGGAGACTCACACCATGAGTATCTCAATAGCCTGACTGTTGCAGGTCAGCTGTGTCTGTGTGTCTGTGATAAGACCATGTGAAGGCTGAGGGCGAGGTTCTGCTCACATAGAGATAGTGTCCGAATGTCGGTGTAACGGACCTCGTTTGATGAACCATGCTTGCTTTATGGAAAACCTTGCCTGAGACCTGAATACTTGTGTTAGCTCCCCCCCCCCCCCCCCAAGGTAATCCCTGGTCTTTAGTTTAGTGGGCTAACACAGTTCTGTTAGTCTGGTTTTTAACCGTGGTCAGTCACGTTGGCTCATCTCTAATCACTCTGTATTATTTGCGTCTTTGTCTCCAGTACCTTGCCTCCCTGCTCCTGCACAAGAAGTTTGCAGCTGACTTCATAGCTCATGGAGGAGTGCAGACGCTGCTGGATATCCCCAGACCCTCCATGGCCGCCACAGGGGTGTCACTGTGCCTCTACTACCTGGCTTATAACCAGGACGCCATGGAGAGGGTAGGAGTCTCACACACACACACACACACACACACTTACCACACAGAAGTAAATCCACATTTATCTCCCCCCCAAATTAAACCTCATTGTATGTCATTTTGTTTACTGTCACGCGACTTGAAACGTATAAGTGTGGAGGTGTGTATGTAAACCTGACTGTGTCTCCCCGTCCTTCAGGTGTGTATGTAAACCTGACTGTCTCCCCGTCCTTCAGGTGTGTATGCTGGCGGACGGTGTGCTGTCGGACATGGTGGGCTATGCCCTGTGGCTCCTGGAGTGTTCCCACGCGTCAGGCTGCTGCCACGCCACCATGTTCTTCTCCATCTCCTTCTCGTTCAGAGCGATACTGCAGCTGTTTGACCATCAGGACGGGCTCAGGAGACTAGTCAACCTGGTGAATAGAGCTCCAGTATTTCCCCTAGCGTTACGTTTGTGAGGCGGGCTCCCCCCCCCATGCCCTAGCTATGTCGTCCCTCTGCTAAAAGAGTTAAAGCTTCTACTGATTTTCAGAAGACAACTGTGCTGTTTAGTTCCCTTTGACCCAGTGCTGTGTACTGTCTCTCTCTCTCTCTCTCTAGATCAGTACATTGGAGATCCTGAACACAGAGGACCAGGGGGCCATGTTGAGTGACGACCAGGTGTTCTCCAGCCGTCAGACAGCCAAACACACCTGTATGGCCCTGAGAAGGTACTTCGAGGCCCACCTGGCTGTCAGGGTGGAGCAAGTCAAACAGTCCCTCCATAGGACTGAAGGGGGCGCTCAAGTTCACCCTCAGCCTTACTACAAGGTAGGTTCCCTTTTTAGTGAAGTCCTGAGATGAACACACAAACTAAACATTCATTTAGACATGATCAAGATTAGCTAATTTAATTTGGGATGTTAAAGATGTATTCATTGATTTAGTTAGAATGATCGATTATGGATAACGAAGACTGATTGATTTCAGTGATCGATTGCTCGGTTGGTTGATTGACTTTTCAATGAATTTATTGACTTGTTGTGTGTATGTCCCCCCCAGTCGTGTTCATACAGCCATGAGCAGGTGGTGGAGATGATGGAGTTTCTGATAGAGTGTGGTCCCGTTCAGCTTCACTGGGAGCCTGTAGATTTGTTCCAGAAGCTCTCCTGTATACCCCTGATGTTACAACTCATCTCTATAGCCTGCGACTGGAGGACTTACTATGGCAGGTACGTTACATTTTAGTCATTTTAGCAGACGCTCTTATCCAGGGCGACTTACAGTTAGTGAATAAATTATTTTTTAAAAAGTAGTCCCACGTTACTAGCAGTCTCTCTAATTGACCTGATCAACATCTGCACATTCTCCAAATGAAGACTTCACAGATCTGTTTTGTTCTTTACCCAGTTTCTCGCTGTCGTTTGTTGTCATGACAAAATGCACGAGTTGGCAAATGCCTAAACTGTGACCAGGCTAAGACTTTGAAACGTTGTGATTTTTAAAAACCCCAATATATTTTTTCCCCCCAAGGTCTAGTGGGCAGTTCCAGGTATATCTAGTTGAGTGAAGATAAAAGCCCTGTTCAGTCCTTCCTCCTCCTCCTTGTCAGTGAGAGTGCTGCACCCCCAATAGAGATAACACTGTGTTACAGGTCTGATACGGTGCGTTTTGCCCTGGACATCCTGGCCATGTTGACTGTAGCGCCAAATGTTCAGCTGCTACTTGCTGAGACTGTCGACGTGCTGGATGAAGGAGGATCGACCGTCTGCACTGTCGGTATGTCTCTCTAGATTCTCTATCTATACTACTAGGTCAGTCTCTAGATTCTCTATCTATACTACTAGGTCAGTCTCTAGATTCTCTATCTATATATACTACTAGGTCAGTCTCTAGATTCTCTATCTATATATACTACTAGGTCAGTCTCTAGATTCTCTATCTATACTACTAGGTCAGTCTCTAGATTCTCTATCTATACTACTAGGTCAGTCTCGAGATTCTCTATCTATACTACTAGGTCAGTCTCGAGATTCTCTATATATATACTACTAGGTCAGTCTCTAGATTCTCTATATATATACTACTAGGTCAGTCTCGAGATTATATATATATATACTACTAGGTCAGTCTCTAGATTCTCTATCTATACTACTAGGTCAGTCTCGAGATTCTCTATATATATATATACTACTAGGTCAGTCTCGAGATTCTCTATATATACTACTAGGTCAGTCTCTAGATTCTCTATCTAAACTACTAGGTCAGTCTCGAGATTCTCTATATATATATATACTACTAGGTCAGTCTCTAGATTCTCTATCTATACTACTAGGTCAGTCTCGAGATTATCTATCTATATATACTACTAGGTCAGTCTCTAGATTCTATATATATATATATATATACTACTAGGTCAGTCTCTAGATTCTCTATCTATACTACTAGGTCAGTCTCTAGATTCTCTATCTATACTACTAGGTCAGTCTCTAGATTCTCTATATATATATACTACTAGGTCAGTCTCTAGATTCTCTATATATACTACTAGGTCAGTCTCTAGATTCTCTATCTATATATACTACTAGGTCAGTCTCTAGATTCTCTATATATACTACTAGGTCAGTCTCTAGATTCTCTATATATATATACTACTAGGTCAGTCTCTAGATTCTCTATCTATATACTACTAGGTCAGTCTCTAGATTCTCTATATATACTACTAGGTCAGTCTCTAGATTCTCTATCTATATATACTACTAGGTCAGTCTCTAGATTCTCTATCTATATATACTACTAGGTCAGTCTCTAGATTCTCTATCTATACTACTAGGTCAGTCTCGAGATTCTCTATATATACTACTAGGTCAGTCTCTAGATTCTCTATCTAAACTACTAGGTCAGTCTCGAGATTCTCTATATATATATATACTACTAGGTCAGTCTCTAGATTCTCTATCTATACTACTAGGTCAGTCTCGAGATTATCTATCTATATATACTACTAGGTCAGTCTCTAGATTCTATATATATATATATATATATACTACTAGGTCAGTCTCGAGATTCTCTATATATACTACTAGGTCAGTCTCTAGATTCTCTATCTATACTACTAGGTCAGTCTCTAGATTCTCTATCTATACTACTAGGTCAGTCTCTAGATTCTCTATCTATATATACTACTAGGTCAGTCTCTAGATTCTCTATATATATATACTACTAGGTCAGTCTCTAGATTCTCTATATATACTACTAGGTCAGTCTCTAGATTCTCTATATATACTACTAGGTCAGTCTCTAGATTCTCTATCTATATATACTACTAGGTCAGTCTCTAGATTCTCTATATATACTACTAGGTCAGTCTCTAGATTCTCTATATATATATACTACTAGGTCAGTCTCTAGATTCTCTATCTATATATACTACTAGGTCAGTCTCTAGATTATATATATATATATATATATATATATATATATATATATACACACAGTGGGGAGAACAAGTATTTGATACACTGCCGATTTTGCAGGTTTTCCTACTTACAAAGCATGTAGAGGTCTGTAATTGTTATCATAGGTACACTTCAACTGTGAGAGACGGAATCTAAAACAACAATCCAGAAAATCACATTGTATGATTTTTAAGTAATTAATTTGCATTTTATTGCATGACATAAGTATTTGATCACCTACCAACCAGTAAGAATCCCGGCTCTCACAGACCTGTTAGTTTTTCTTTAAGAAGCCCTCCTGTTCTCCACTCATTACCTGTATTAACTGCACCTGTTTGAACTCGTTACCTGTATAGAAGACACCTGTCCACACACTCAATCAAACAGACTCCAACCTCTCCACAATGGCCAAGACCAGAGAGCTGTGTAAGGACCAGGGATAAAATTGTAGACCTGCACAAGGCTGGGATGGGCTACAGGACAATAGGCAAGCAGCTTGGTGAGAAGGCAACAACTGTTGGCGCAATTATTAGAAAATAGAAGAAGTTCAAGATGATGGTCAATCACCCTCGGTCTGGGGCTCCATGCAAAATCTCACCTCGTGGGGCATCAATGATCATGAGGAAGGTGAGGGATCAGCCCAGAACTACACAGCAGGACCTGGTCTATGACCTGAAGAGAGCTGGGACCACAGTCTCAAAGAAAACCATTAGTAACACACTACGCCGTCATGGATTAAAATCCTGCAGCGCACGCAAGGTCCCCCTGCTCAAGCCAGCGCATGTCCAGGCCCGTCTGAAGTTTGCCAATGACCATCTGGATGATCCAGAGGAGGAATGGGAGAAGGTCATGTGGTCTGATGAGACAAAAATAGAGCTTTTTGGTCTAAACTCCACTCGCCGTGTTTGGAGGAAGAAGAAGGATGAGTACAACCCCAAGAACACCATCCCAACCGTGAAGCATGGAGGTGGAAACATCATTATTTGGGGATGCTTTTCTGCAAAGGGGACAGGACGACTGCACCGTACTGAGGGGAGGATGGATGGGGCCATGTATCGCGAGATCTTGGCCAACAACTTCCTTCCCTCGGTAAGAGCATTGAAGATGGGTCGTGGCTGGGTCTTCCAGCATGACAACGACCCGAAACACACAGCCAGGGCAACTAAGGAGTGGCTCCGTAAGAAGCATCTCAAGGTCCTGGAGTGGCCTAGCCAGTCTCCAGACCTGAACCCAATAGAAAATCTTTGGAGGGAGCTGAAAGTCCATATTGCCCAGCGACAGCCCCGAAACCTGAAGCATCTTGAGAAGGTCTGTATGGAGGAGAGGGCCAAAATCCCTGCAGCAGTGTGTGCAAACCTGGTCAAGACCTACAGGAAACATATGATCTCTGTAATTGCAAACAAAGGTTTTTGTACCTAATATTAAGTTCAGCTTTTCTGATGTATCAAATACTTATGTCATGCAATAAAATGCAAATTAATTACTTAAAAATCATACAATATGATTTTCTGGATTTTTGTTTTAGATTCCGTCTCTCACAGTTGAAGTGTACCTATGATAAAAATTACAGGCCTCTACATGCTTTGTAAGTAGGAAAACCTGCAAGATCGGCAGTGTATCAAATACTTGTTCTCCCCACTGTATATACTACTAGGTCAGTCTCTAGATTCTCTATATATACTACTAGGTCAGTCTCTAGATTCTCTATCTATATATACTACTAGGTCAGTCTCTAGATTCTCTATCTATACTACTAGGTCAGTCTCTAGATTCTCTATCTATACTACTAGGTCAGTCTCTAGATTCTCTATCTATACTACTAGGTCAGTCTCTAGATTCTCTATCTATATATACTACTAGGTCAGTCTCTAGATTCTCTATCTATATATACTACTAGGTCAGTCTCTAGATTCTCTATCTATATATACTACTAGGTCAGTCTCTAGATTCTCTATCTATACTACTAGGTCAGTCTCTAGATTCTCTATCTAAACTACTAGGTCAGTCTCTAGATTCTCTATATATCTATACTACTAGGTCAGTCTCTAGATTCTCTATATCTATACTACTAGGTCAGTCTCGAGATTCTCTATCTATACTACTAGGTCAGTCTCTAGATTCTCTATCTATATACTACTAGGTCAGTCTCTAGATTCTCTATCTAAACTACTAGGTCAGTCTCTAGATTCTCTATCTATATACTACTAGGTCAGTCTCTAGATTCTCTATCTATATATACTACTAGGTCAGTCTCTAGATTCTCTATCTATATATATACTACTAGGTCAGTCTCTAGATTCTCTATCTATATATACTACTAGGTCAGTCTCTAGATTCTCTATATATACTACTAGGTCAGTCTCTAGATTCTCTATCTATCTATACTACTAGGTCAGTCTCTAGATTCTCTATCTAAACTACTAGGTCAGTCTCTAGATTCTCTATATATCTATACTACTAGGTCAGTCTCTAGATTCTCTATATCTATACTACTAGGTCAGTCTCGAGATTCTCTATCTATACTACTAGGTCAGTCTCTAGATTCTCTATCTATATACTACTAGGTCAGTCTCTAGATTCTCTATCTAAACTACTAGGTCAGTCTCTAGATTCTCTATCTATATACTACTAGGTCAGTCTCTAGATTCTCTATATATATATACTACTAGGTCAGTCTCTAGATTCTCTATCTATATACTACTAGGTCAGTCTCTAGATTCTCTATCTATATATACTACTAGGTCAGTCTCTAGATTCTCTATATATATATACTACTAGGTCAGTCTCTAGATTCTCTATCTATATACTACTAGGTCAGTCTCTAGATTCTCTATCTATATATACTACTAGGTCAGTCTCTAGATTCTCTATCTAAACTACTAGGTCAGTCTCTAGATTCTCTATATATATATACTACTAGGTCAGTCTCTAGATTCTCTATATATACTACTAGGTCAGTCTCTAGATTCTCTATCTATATATACTACTAGGTCAGTCTCTAGATTCTCTATCTATATACTACTAGGTCAGTCTCTAGATTCTCTATCTATATATACTACTAGGTCAGTCTCTAGATTCTCTATCTATATACTACTAGGTCAGTCTCTAGATCAGGGGTCACCAACAGGTCGATCTTCAAGGCATTCCTAGTCGATCACTAAACATTTCTGTAAAAAACCCAACGATAAAGCCTTGCGTTCCTATTTGTTTTATTCAGTTTCTTGCTGTTGGTGGGTGGTGCACTTGTTTCAGCAGCCCTAGCGTCAGGAAGGAAAAGTGTTCCCATTTTTGAACCATTTTGTGTGTCTGAAGGCAGAACTCCGCCTACCCGGCAGGCCCAGAGAGCAAATCAAGTGCACCTCTATAGGCCTACCGCTGGCCAATCAGATAGCTCAGATCACCATGTTTTCAGTTTCCTCGAGCCATAGACTGTAAAAAGAAGCTTAAGAGCGCACAGCAAAGTTGATACGGTGAGATTTCAAAACGTTTAAAACCATGACTAGAGAGACTCAATGAATACAGCAAAGAGCTGCTGTTTTATGAGTAAGTTTTAAGTTGTTATTCAGCACTGTTAACACTTTGTTCAACACTTTTATAAGACATAAAATGCAAGTTCTCCCTACTTCCACTCACGCACTGCAGCTGCAATAAATGAGGAGCAAAGTGTTTCGATAAGCCTGCGTTTCGTCATCAGTGCTTGACCTGGTCCGGAGCTGTCCAGAGCGCCGTATCGGCACTTCTATTTTTTGGGGAATTGCGTACCGCCTCCTATATAAAACAAAATAGCCTATCGTCGTCCCGGATTCACACACCGAGGCAAAAAAAGGTTGATTAAAGCGCAATGAAGGCGGGATCTGCATTGAATAGCAATGGAGAGGGGGCATTCATTTCCTGATTCTACTTTGTTCCAGTTTATTTGCTGCTAGTCTGTGAATCTGTGAGTGACAGCAGGCTGTTCAAGATTGCGCAGATTGAAAAATGCGCCAGCCTGAATGGCATGATGCACTGTCCCAAGTTGTCAAAAGTAGGGTTTGTAAGGTCATGAAAAGTTATGGAAATTAGTTTTAATAATTTTTCTTAATGTAATTCGTGAAGGCACACTTGTAAATGTTATCAATCACTTAAAAAAATCGACATATCAGCCATTATCAGAATGACCCTTCTGTGTGTGTGAGACGGTGCGAGTGGGCCGTTGCCCGAGGAGAGAGAGCACGACATTTTGAGCAGCAGGTATAAAATAACGACTAACTAGCTAACTGCTACAAGTTGTTGTTGAATTGGCTCTCGCTAGTTAACTACAGCTAACTAAGCATTCATGTCGTCACCTTTCCACTGCACTGTAGATAGCTTAAATACATCTGCACTGTTGGAAAGCTGGGATTCCCATCCATTAAACAGTAGCCATGTAATTGTGGTCCTCTGTAGCTCAGCTGGTCCTCTGTAGCTCAGCTGGTAGAGCACGGCGTTTGTAACGCCAAGGTAGTGGGTTCGATCCCCGGGACCACCCATACATAAAAATGTATGCACGAATGACTGTAAGTCGCTTTGGATAAAAGCGTCTGCTAAATGGCATATCTTTTTTTATTATTTTTTTATTTGTAATTGCGACAACGTTAAAAGTATTCTACGAATAGCCTAATTCACATAACTGGCTGTGCATAGAACTCCCCTGAAACATGAATATTCGAGCCTTTTTATATTTAAACATGTCTAGTTAGATACCTCGCTTTGAAGGAGCCAACCGTATCCATTTGATCCCCCGATTCATTGAATGAGGGAATAATTTTATAAAGACAAATGTATTTGGTTGAACAGCAGCATTCCAGTATCAATAATACTTACTTTTTTCATGTAAGCTATAATCATAGTCCATGAAAATGTAGTTAAGTCATGGAAAATGTGAATGAAACCTTAACAGTGAATAGTAGGAGGTCGTCGTTTGTGAATTTCAGTGAACATCGTCTAATGGACTGACTTGGAAAAAGACAGCTCCCGAACCTCACTTCTTCCATCCCAAGTCAAGCACTGGTTGTTATTATCAGGTTGTGTCTTTTTTTTTTTTTAAAGAAGGATATTTCACTTCCTCTGGTCAAAAGGAACCAACATGAATTGGTGCATGAGGCAGAAACAATGAAGTGTGACTTCAGTTTTTCGCCATCGGCTGGAAGACTGTCCCCTTTTTTCAGCGGAGGGAGCGAGGGAGGGAGGGAGGGAGGGAGGGAGGGTAAGAGAAGGGACGGTGAGTCGGGTGAGAGGCAACCTTACTGCTCCTCTCGCCCTCCCTCCCGCCTGCCCTAGATCAGTCTCTTCTATATATCTATATTTGTGTTTTTTTCCCATCTATGATCTATACTAGGGACAGTTTTTCTTGAACCTGTGACTGGACTAGTAAAAACTCATGACCTACATTTTTAACACCAAGTGGGAGTTTTCACTTTCTCAATACTATGTTACAAGGAATGTTACTTTATCTGACCTTTTTTTTTTCCTGTGTTCCTCCTGGAGGTATGAGTATTATCCTGGGTGTGGCGGAGGGAGAGGTGTTTGTCAACGATGCAGAGATCCAGAAGTCAGCGCTCCAGGTGATCACCAACTGCGTGTGTGCCCCCGACCACACCCTCTCTTCCATGGGAAGCTTTCTGCACCACCACCACCAGGCCAAGCACCCCCAGGAGAGCGTGCTCACCAAGATGTGGAACGTTGTCCAGGCCAACAACGGCATCAAGGTAGGTAGTATGTTAGAGAGGCAGATGGCCTAGGGGTTAGGGCTAAGGCTGTTGTAACCTCTGTGTAGGTGTGTCTCTGGGAGGGGGGGGGGGGGGGGGGGGGGGGTAGTAAAGTAAAGTCATATATCTTCTTATTCCTCTGATGTTAGTGACTGCAGTAAAGACAGGCTTCCCATTTTTGATTTTCAAACTCTTTAAATCCTGTAATGAATCACTCCTCCTTCTTCCAGGTCCTCCTTGGTTTACTGACAGTCAAGATGCCCATCACGGACGCCGACCTGATTCGAACGCTGGCTTGTAAGGCTCTGGTTGGTCTGTGTCGCTCCAGGGCTGTCAGACAGATCATCTCCAAGCTGCCGCTCTTCTCCTCGTCACACATACAGCAGCTGATGAAGGAACCTGTGCTGCAGGACAAACGCTCTCAACACGTCCGTTTCTGCCGCTACGCTGTCGAGCTCATAGAGAGGGTGTCGGGTAAATCAAATCAAAAACCGCCTTCAAAAACAAAACAGATGAAAACTGTATTTGCATAGCCAGTTTCGTACAAGGTAGCAATACAATACTGAAAACATAAATCGGAGATCATGAAATGTAGGACCGGACGTTAACAGAAGGCACATTTTAACTTCTTTAGGAAAACAGCCCCAGTGTTGAAAACAAACATCCATGATGTTGTCGGCCAGTGTCGCATGTATTTATTTCCTAAGCTATAGCACACACAGTTTTACATACAGCAGGTTTTTAAAGGACCAAAGAGTTTGGTCTGTGTGTTCATTTTATTGTCCGGGCACCTGATCAAATGAACGGTAGGATAAACAACTAAGACAAAAAGGTGTCTTTCCATAATGCTTCTGCTTCCCTCAGGTAAACTCCTTTTCATAATGCCTCTGCTTCCCTCAGGTAAACTCCTTTTCATAATGCCTCTGCTTCCCTCAGGTAAACTCCTTTCCATAATGCCTCTGCTTCCCTCAGGTAAACTCCTTTTCATAATGCCTCTGCTTCCCTCAGGTAAACTCCTTTTCATAATGCCTCTGCTTCCCTCAGGTAAACTCCTTTCCATAATGCCTCTGCTTCCCTCAGGTAAACTCCTTTTCATAATGCCTCTGCTTCCCTCAGGTAAACTCCTTTTCATAATGCCTCTTCTTCCCTCAGGTAAACCCCTGTTGATAGGGACAGATGTGTCTTTGGCCCGGCTCCAGAGGGCTAACGTTGTGGCCCAGTCCCGTATATCCTTTCCTGAGAAGGAGCTGTTGCTGCTCATCAGGAACCACCTGGTGGCTAAAGGACTCCTGGACACAGCCTCAGCCCTCACCAAGGAGGCTGATCTCCCCTCCGGCCCACTCTCCTCCTCCGCCTCGCTCTTCCCGGCGGTCTATGTAGCTCCTCCCCCCATCTCTTCGTCCGCTGTATTACCCAGAACCCCAAGGGGCATGGCCAACGGAGGAGTGGGAGTGGCTGCTCGCCTCGCTGCAGTGACCCCATCATCATCATCATCTTCGTCTTCTTTGGTCCATACACAGACGCCACGCCCCTCCTCCTCCTCTTCCTCTCTCCCTCCTTCCACCCCCCACGGCCCACCTCCCATTGGTTCGCCCCAGATTGGGCGTATCCTGTTCACGCGGGAGCGCTCCTCTGTCTCCTGTAGCCCTGGAGCTGAACTCTGCAGCGTTGGTGGCAGCAGTGGGAAGCGGCCTTCCAGTGTGCTGAGACAGAAGTCGGACCACGGAGCGTTCAGCCAGAGCCCTGCCATGAAGAAACAGCTTGACAGACACCTGCCCTCCCCGCCTGCCCTCGACAGCATCATCACAGAATACCTCAGGGAGCAGCATGCCAGGTTTGAAGACATTTATTTAACATTTATTCAACATTTTATTTTACATTTATGCTGACACGCCATCATATACATAAACTCATCAAAAAAAAGAAACGTCCTCTCACTGTCAACAACTGAGACATAAACTGAACACGTTCCACAGACGTGTGACTAACAGAAATGGAATAATGTGTCCCTGAACAAAGGGCGGGCGGGGGGGGGGGGGTCAAAATCAAAAGTAACAGTCAGTATCTGGTGTGGCCACCAGCTGCATTAAGTACTGCAGTGCATCTCCTCCTCATGGACTGCACCAGATTTGCCAGTTCTTGCTGTGAGATGTTACCCCACTCTTCCACCAAGGCACCTGCAAGTTCCTGGACATTTCTGGGGGGGAATGGCCCTAGCCCTCACCCTCCGATCCAACAGGTCCCAGACGTGCTCAATGGGATTGAGATCCGGGCTCTTCGCTGGCCATGGCAGAACACTGACATCCCGCTCCAGAGTACAGGCCTCGGTGTAACACTCATTTCTTCAACGATAAACGCGAATCCGACCATCACCCCTGGTGAGAAAAAACCGCGACTCGTCAGTGAAGAGCACTTTTTGCCAGTCCTGTCTGGTCCAGCGACGGTGGGTTTGTGCCCATAGGTGACGTTGTTGCCGGTGATGTCTGGTGAGGACCTGCCTTACAACAGGCCTACAAGCCCTCAGTCCAGCCTCTCTCAGCCTTTTGCGGACAGTCTGAGCACTGATGGAGGGATTGTGCGTTCCTGGTGTATCTCGGGCAGTTGTTGTTGCCATCCTGTACCTGTCCCGCAGGTGTGATGTTCGGATGTACTGATCCTGTGCAGGTGTTGTTACACCTGGTCTGCCACTGCAAGGAGGATCAGCTGTCCATCCTGTCTCCCTGTAGCGCTGTCTTAGGCGTCTCACAGTACGGACATTGCAATTTATTGCCCTGGCCACATCTGCAGTCCTCATGCCTCCTTGCAGCATTCCTAAGGCACATTCACGCAGATGAGCAGGGACCCTGGGCATCTTTCTTTTGGTGTTTTTCATAGTCAGTAGAAAGGCCTCTTTAGTGTCCTAAGTTTTCATAACTGTGACCTTAATTGCCTACCGTCTGTAAGCTGTTAGTGTCTTAACGACCGTTCCACAGGTGCATGTTCATTAATTGTTTATGGTTCATTGAACAAGCATGGGGAAACAGTTTTTAAACCCTTTACAATGAAGATCTGTGAAGTTATTTTCACTAATTATCTTTGAAAGACAGGGTCCTGAAAAAGGGACGTTTCTTTTTTTTTTGCTGAGTTTATATATGTATATTTCGGACTCTGACGTTGCTCGTTCTAATATTTATATATTTAGTAATTCCTTTTATTTTTGGGATTTGTGTGTATTGTTAGGTATTACTGCACTGTTGGAGCATAAGTATTTCGCTACACCTAAAGAATATGTGTACGCGACCAATAAAATTTGATTTTATTCATTTATTTTACGTTTGTTACAATTTTATTTTACGTTTATTTAAACTAAGCAAGTCAATTTAACAACAAATGCTTTTATTTACTTTATTTCTGATGTATTTCTTTATTTCAGGTGTAGCAACCCAGTGACTACCTGCCCTCCCTTCTCCCTGTTCACACCCCACCAGTGCCCAGAGCCCAAGCAGAGACGCCAGGCCCCTACTAATATCACCTCCAGGCTGACCAGCAGGGTGCTGTATCCGAAACATGGAGGGGTGGACGGGGGCTGCCTGGACAGACACCTCATCTTCAGCAGGTAGGCGTCACCTGTCCTCGGAACGGGCCCGCATTACGTCCAGGCCTCTGTCTTCGGGTTCATTTCAATTGTCTTGAAGTGGCTACATTCATTTCCTCACCTCCTTCAAAGGAGGAGAAGACACTGTAAAACTATTGAGATGCAGCCAGGATGTCATACTCCTTTAGGCTTTTCATCTAGTCCCCTTCACCTAAGACTATTGAGGAAGAGAACTTTCCAGATCCACGTCTGTCTGACAACAGCTGAGGGGATGCGCTGTACCAAAAAATGATCCAATGGAGGGAATCAACGCAGTTGCGCATTAGATTAAGCATTCTCAGTAGGAGGAGCCTACTATGCTGATATTTGTTGCTTACTGCATTGGTTTTTACTAAACAGTACATTCTAAATGGTATGTAGTACGATTATTACACAGTATGCAGTTTAAAATAAGTAGTCTGCAAGCCAGATTTAGGCCACAGCCAGTGTCTCCTTGTTAGATACCCTGCTTTACTTTCTCTTTCTCTAGCTCTTCCTGATGCCTCTCAGGTTTTACGTTAAGCCTCCGTCTCGTCTCTTTCTGTAGCTCTTCCTGATGCCTCTCAGGTTTTACGTTAAGCCTCCGTCTCGTCTCTTTCTGTAGCTCTTTAGCTTGAGCCCTTCATGATGTCTTTCTCCCCAGGTTCCGGCCCATCTCAGTGTTCAGGGAGGCTGAGGAGGATGACAGTGGTTTCACCTGCTGTGCCTTCTCAGCCCGCGAGCGTTTCCTGATGCTGGGGACGTATACAGGACACCTGAAGCTCTATAACGTGTTCAGCGGACAGGAGGAGGCTAGCTACAGCTGTCATACTTCAGCCATCACTCACCTGGAGCCCTCACGGGTATGTAGATGGATGGATGGATGGATGGATGGATGGATAGATCAGAGTGGTCAGGAGGAGGATGGCTACAGCGGTCACTCACCTGGAACCATCACCGATCAATAGTAATAATCTACTACTACTACATCTACAAATATAGCTGCAATTAGCCATCAGGATAACGTATACTTCTTGCCACGTTTGCCAAATATCAGAACTCAAAATCAAACGGGTCATGCAATATGTATTTTGGACAATTTTTCATGACAGGGCTGGGAATTGCCAGGGACCTGATGATACGATATTATCATGGTACTTTGGTGCCGATACGATATGTATTACGATTCTATATGTATTGCAATTTGATACTGTGATTTTTATTGTGATTCGTGTATCCAAATATATTGCTCCTCATATATCAGCTGCAGAGGGACAAGCTAGAGCCATGAGAAAACAAGTTTTGATCAGTTATGGAGAAAAAAAATTGCTGGGAAAAAAATTGGCTCCCTCTTTAAAAAGAAGATGGAGAACAAGCTATAAAGGAAAAATACTGGAGTTGTGGCGCAGGTATAGCCAACTAGCGCAAAAATTATATTGTGATATTGTCAAAACGATACGTTACGATATATCGTCAAAGATAATATCCCAAGGGCCTCCTGAGTGGCGCAGCGGTCTAAGGCAGTGCTAGAGGCGTCACTACAGACCCAGGTTCATTCCCAGGCTGCGCCACAACCAGCCGTGGCCGGGAGTCCCATAGGACGGCGCACAATTTGGCCCAGCGTCGTCCGGGTTAGGGGAGTTTTTGGCCGGGGGGGGGGCTTTACTTGGCTCATCGCGCCCTAGCGACTCCTTGTGGCGGGACGGGTACCTGCAGGGCTGTCCCCGGTCGCCAGTTGAACGGTGTTTCCTCCGACACATTGATGTGGCTGGCTACCGGGTTAAGCTGGCGGGTGTTAAGGAGTGCGGTTAGGTGGGTCATGTTTCGGAGGACGCATGACTCCACCTTCGCCTCTCCCGAGCCCGTTGGGGAGTTGCAGCGATGAGACGATCGAAATTGGGGAGAAAAAGGAGGTTAAAATACAAAATAATAAAAATATCCTGATATGTAACTGTATCCTATCCCCCCCCATCACTAATGTTGACTACTTTAAAACGTCTTCTATTCCAGAACTGCTTGACCGAGGAGTAGCGTTTTAAGTGTTTTTAACAAAATTCTAAATGGCGGATCTTATGGGTCCTTGAGGCAAATTCGTTCCTTTTGAGGAGAGGAACCTATGTACCGAATTTCAGGACTAGCTCGGAAAAGGGGTGAGGGGCGTGAGCTTTCGAAGTTTTTGTATTTTCAATCACTTGTGACATAACTAGCAGAAATGCCGGGGTTCAAGCTGTGGGCCCACTTTGCCACCATCAGGACAAATTGGACACATCACCCTAGGATTAGCTACTTCTGTACGTTACCATTGTAGCCAAATACCAAAACTCAAAACCAAACTGATCATTCAATATTCTTTTGATGTATTTTTGACCGTTTTTAATGATGTCGACTACTTTAAACGTCTTCTTCTCCAGAACCGAAGGACCGTTCGGCACCAAATTTGGTACATAGCATCTATGGATGCACATCTTCAAACCCTAACCCCCTTTTCCAAGACTCTTGCTCAAACATTATAGCCGCAATGAGCTTGCATGAATGATTTTTCCTGTTCAACAGCGGCCAAACTGAACCAAATTTCATCACAGTCAAACAGGTCAAGAGATATACGTGTGCCCGTTACAGCACCACCGTGTGGTGAATCTGAATGTGCTTTCATGTGTTGGGTCCTTACAGTGTTTGGAACGTGTACCAAGTTTGGTTACAATGCGAATATCCGTGTCTGACAACGCCCACGTGAATGTTTATTGGTCAGTAGCAGCCATTGTTATTTTTTTGCCATGCTAGTCTGTAAAAACGTTTTGAGAGACCTTGGTCCATACATGCCGTGTATCAAGTTGAGTGCAGATCTGTCTTTCGGGTGCTAGATGAGTAGCGTTTGAAGTGTTTTTCTAAACTTTTTTTTTTTTTTTTTGGAAAATCCATCATGGCAAGGCCTTATGGGTCCTTGAGGCAAACATTTTCTTTGTGAGGAGAGGGACATACACTACCAGTCAAATGTTTGGACACACCTACTCATTCAAGGGTTTTTCTTTATTTTTACTATTTTTTCTACATTGTAGAATAATAGTGAAGACATCAAAACTATGAAATGTGGTCCTCTGTAGCTCAATTGGTAGAGCATGGCGCTTGTAACGCCAGGGTAGTGGGTTTGATCCCCGGGACCACCCATACGTAAAAATGTATGCACACATGGCTGTAAGTCGCTTTGGATAAAAGCGTCTGCTAAATGGCATATTATATTATTATTTATGAAATAACACATATGGAATCATGTAGTAACCAAAAAAGTGTTAAACAAATCTAAATATAGTTGATATTTTATATTCTTCAAATAGCCACCCTTGATGAATGCATTTAAATTAAGTTGTGCCTTCTTAAAAGATAATTTGTTGAATTTCTTTCCTTAATGCGTTTGAGCCAATCAGTTGTGTGGGGGGGGGGGGGGGGGGGGTGGGTATACAGAAGATAGCCCTATTTGGTAAAAGACCAAGTCCA
Source organism: Coregonus lavaretus (assembly GCF_964263955.1). Taxonomy (NCBI): domain Eukaryota; kingdom Metazoa; phylum Chordata; class Actinopteri; order Salmoniformes; family Salmonidae; genus Coregonus; species Coregonus lavaretus. Next base: position 30,591 of record NW_028161053.1, on the reverse strand, counting down.
TATTATGGCAAGAACAGCTCAAAGAGAAACGACAGTCCATCATCACTTTAAGACATGAAGGTCAGTCAATACGGAACATTTCAAGAACTTTGAAAGTTTCTTCAAGTGCAGTCGCAAAAAAACCATCAAGCGCTATGATGAAACTGGCTCTCATGAGGACCACCACAGGAGTAATCACTGTAGCAGACCACCACAGGAATGGAGGAGTAATCACTGTAGCAGGCCACCACAGGACTGGAGGAGTAATCACTGTAGCAGACCACCACAGGACTGGAGGAGTAATCACTGTAGCAGGCCACCACAGGACTGGAGGAGTAATCACTGTAGCAGACCACCACAGGACTGGAGGAGTAATCACTGTAGCAGACCACCACAGGACTGGAGGAGTAATCACTGTAGCAGACCACCACAGGACTGGAGGAGTAATCACTGTAGCAGACCACCACAGGACTGGAGGAGTAATCACTGTAGCAGACCGCCACAGGACTGGAGGAGTAATCACTGTAGCAGGCCTCAATAGTATTATAACTATCAGTGGCAGACTGGCAGTATGCTTTCCCCCCCCCCCCCCCCCCCCCCCCCGAGTTTCTTCTTCCAACACTTCTCTCCTGTGTGTGTGTTTTAGGACGGTTCTCTGCTGCTGACGTCTGCCTCGTGGGGTGTTCCTCTGTCAGCTCTCTGGAGCATGCAGTCCGTCTTCCAGATGAAGTTAGTCACACTCTGTGCCATAGTCTGAACTGCTTAGTCATTGACTGGTCTGGTTAGTCATCGACTGGTCTGGTTAGTCATTGACTGGTCTGGTTAGTCATCGACTGGTCTGGTTAGTCATTGACTGGTCTGGTTAGTCATTGACTGGTCTGGTTAGTCATCGACTGGTCTGGTTAGTCATTGACTGGTCTGGTTAGTCATTGACTGGTTTGGTTAGTCATTGACTGGTCTGGTTAGTCATCGACTGGTCTGGTTAGTCATTGACTGGTCTGGTTAGTCATTGACTGGTCTGGTTAGTCATTGACTGGTCTGGTTTGGTTAGTCATTTACTGGTTTGGTTAGTCATTGACTGGTCTGGTTAGTCATTTACTGGTTTGGTTAGTCATTGACTGGTCTGGTTAGTCATCGACTGGTCTGGTTAGTCATTGACTGGTCTGGTTAGCCATTGACTGGTCTGGTTAGTCATTGACTGGTCTGGTTAGTCATTGACTGGTCTGGTTAGTCATTGACTGGTCTGGTTAGTCATTGACTGGTCTGGTTAGTCATTGACTGGTCTGGTTAGCCATTGACTGGTCTGGTTAGCCATTGACTGGGTCTGGTTAGCCATTGACTGGTCTGGTTAAGCCATTGACTGGTCTGGTTAGTCATTGACTGGTCTGGTTAGTCATTGACTGGTCTGGTTAGTCATTTCTTTAGACACTTTCACAAACAAACCGCCATCATGATTCTCTTTCTGGGTTTCAGGCATTCCTTTTTGGACGACCATTACGTTGAGTTCAGTAAACTGTCACAGGACCGAGTGATTGGCACCAAGGACCAAGTAGCTCATGTAAGTCTGCTCTCCACCTCGTCTTACACCGTGTGTTTTCTGTCACTTGTTGCTGACCTTATACTTTGAACTCACGGTGTAATGCTGCTTCCCAGTACTTCCTACGAGCAGTGTGCAGGTCTCTCATTTCTTTATCCATGGTAGTTTTTGCCCGGCACCGGCTTTCTCAAGTTTAGGATGTTAATTTCACCTTGTTTTGTGTCCTGTCCAGATCTACGACATCCAGTCAGGCCAGAAGCTGCTGACCCTGAATGACCCTGGCCTGGCCAACAACTACAAGAGGAATTGTGCAACTTTTAACCCTAGCGACGACCTGGTGCTGAATGACGGCGTCATGTGGGACGTGCGCTCTGCTCAGGCCATCCACAAGTTTGACAAGTTCAATATGAACATCAGCGGCGTGTTCCATCCCAACCGCCTCGAGGTCATCATCAACACGGAGATTGTATCCTTATTCCTTCCTGTTTGGTTAACATGTAACATTACTGACAATAAGGGTATGAACAACTTTATTAACAAAAAGAACAGTCCCAACTCACTACAGTAAATGTAATGCTCGCGTTTATTAACAGAGCAAATCTACCTAATTAAAATATATATATATATATATCTGTCAGGGCGTGCTGTAGGTGCAATGGTGGAATCAAACGCAGGACTCAGAACGATATTCCAAATACTTGTATTACTGCCCAAACATAGGCAAAAGGACAACTTTGCCCGAAGGCGAAAAATACGCACGAAGGCGAAAAGTAACAGCGCACAAACAGGTGCGACAAATGTAACCGCGCACAAACAGGTGCGAAAATACTCCAGCGCAGTGGAGAGAAGCTCAACCGAGCAATACACACAACTGACGGAAAATAATTACACACAACACTAGACAAACACAACGAGAAACTTATAGGACACTAATCACGCCAAAACAGAAACAGGTGTGGAAACAAACAGACAAAAGCAAACGAACATGAAACATACATCGGTGGCAGCTAGAATTCCGGAGACGACGAACGCCGAAACCTGCCCGAACAAGGGAGAGAGGCAGCCTCGGCCGAAACCGTGACAATATCTGCAAAAATGCATCCTGTTGCTTTTATTATGAGTAGCGCCAGACGTGTAAAAACTTAGGGGGGGATCTAATTGTTGCCTTTATAACTAGGGTGGGAGTTTATCCACGTCATGTCAGTAAAAAACAGCCCCAGGGTGAACATTGATGTGTGATTGAAGCTGTTTGGAAGTGACGATAACCTTGACGGCTAGGCCAGTGGGACCTGAGAACGTTCCATCTCCTCCACACTGTGCCTGCCCTGGACCAGTGTAGAGGGGTGTTTAACAACAACGCCACCGTCATGTACGGAGCCATGCTGCAGGCTGATGAAGAGGATGATGTGATGGACCGACAGATGAAGAGTCCCTTTGGTTCCTCCTTCAGAACCTTTGACGCCACCGACTACAAACCCATCGGTACGACCTAAAGGTCACAGGTCAAGCATAGGGTTTTTGTTTCGTGGGTAGTGGCATGTTGGTTGAAATTAACTTCTGGTTGTATGTTCTTCCTCAGCTACTGTGGATGTGAAGAGGAATATTTTTGACCTGTGTACTGACACCAGGGACTGCTACCTGGCTGTCATTGAGGTAAACGTCCTAGTTCTATTTCCATTGCTGATATTCCAAGTTAAATCTTCTATCTCTGCTTTGAACATTTCATCAGTATATATGGTTGAAATCATGTAGGAAGAATGAGCTGTATTGTGTGTGTCCCATATTCTTACTTATGGTTAGGGTGGTGATTGGGGTTATGGGTTGGGGTTATGGGTTGGGGTTATTGGTTGGGGTTATGGGTTGGGGTGGTATTGGGGTTATGGGTTGGGGTTATGGGTTGGGGTGGTGGTTGTGGTTGGGGTTATGGGTTAGGGTGGTGGTTGGGGTTATGGGTTAGGGTGGTGGTTGGGGTTATGGGTTAGGGTTAGGGTGGGGGTTATGGGTTAGGGTGGGGGTTATGGGTTAGGGTGATGGTTAGGGTGGTGGTTGGGGTTATGGGTTTGGGTTATGGGTTGGGGTTAGGGTGATGGTTAGGGTGGTGGTTAGGGTTATGGGTTAGGGTTTGGGTGGTGGTTGGGGTTATGGGTTGGGTTTGGGTGGTGGTTGGTGGTTGGGGTTAGGGTGATGGTTAGGGTGGTGGTTGGGGTTTAGGGTTAGGGTGGTGGTTGGGGTTATGGGTTAGGGTTAGGGTGGTGGTTGGGGTTATGGGTTAGGGTGGTGGTTGGGGTTATGGGTTAGGGTTAGGGTGGTGGTTGGTGTTATGGGTTAGGGTTGGGGTTAGGGTTAGGGTGGTGGTTGGGGTTATGGGTTAGGGTTTGGGTGGTGGTTGGGGTTATGGTTAGGGTGGTGGTTGGTTAGGGTTAGGGTGGTGGTTGGGGTTATGGGTTAGGGTTAGGGTGGTGGTTGTGGTTAGGGTTAGGGTGGTGGTTGGGGTTATGGGTTAGGGTGGTGGTTGGGGTTATGGGTTAGGGTGGTGGTTATGGGTTAGGGTTTGGGTGGTGGTTGGGGTTATGGTTAGGGTGGTGGTTGGTTAGGGTTAGGGTGGTGGTTGGGGTTATGGGTTAGGGTTAGGGTGGTGGTTGTGGTTATGGGTTAGGGTTAGGGTGGTGGTTGGGGTTATGGGTTTGGGTGGTGGTTGGGGTTATGGGTTAGGGTGGTGGTTGGGGTTATGGGTTAGGGTTAGGGTGGTGGTTGGGGTTATGGGTGATGGTGGTGGTTGGGGTTATGGGTTAGGGTTTGGGTGGTGGTTAGGGTGGTGGTTGGGGTTATGGGTGATGGTGGTGGTTAGGGTTATGGGTTAGGGTTTGGGTGGTGGTTAGGGTGGTGGTTGGGGTTATGGGTGATGGTGGTGGTTGGGGTTATGGGTTAGGGTTTGGGTGGTGGTTAGGGTGGTGGTTGGGGTTATGGGTGATGGTGGTGGTTAGGGTTATGGGTTAGGGTTTGGGTGGTGGTTAGGGTGGTGGTTGGGGTTATGGGTGATGGTGGTGGTTGGGGTTATGGGTTAGGGTTTGGGTGGTGGTTAGGGTGGTGGTTGGGGTTATGGGTGATGGTGGTGGTTGGGGTTATGGGTTAGGGTTTGGGTGGTGGTTAGGGTGGTGGTTGGGGTTATGGGTGATGGTGGTGGTTAGGGTTATGGGTTAGGGTTTGGGTGGTGGTTAGGGTGGTGGTTGGGGTTATGGGTGATGGTGGTGGTTGGGGTTATGGGTTAGGGTTTGGGTGGTGGTTATGGTGGTGGTTGGGGTTATGGGTGATGGTGGTGGTTGGGGTTATGGGTTAGGGTTTGGGTGGTGGTTAGGGTGGTGGTTGGGGTTATGGGTGATGGTGGTGGTTGGGGTTATGGGTTAGGGTTTGGGTGGTGGTTAGGGTGGTGGTTAGGGTTATGGGTGATGGTGGTGGTTAGGGTTATGGGTTAGGGTTTGGGTGGTGGTTGGGGTTATGGGTGGTGATTAGGGTTATGGGTTAGGGTTTGGGTGGTGCAATTCTCCCTGATGATGCCATGCTATTGCTCTCTGTTCTACTCTCTTCTTCGTGTGTCCCAAAAAGAAACTAGAGTAGAATGTGGGAAGTTTAGTCCTCTCTGTTAGTCAGCAGTTCATCTCAAGGTGTATGTTCTTCTAATGTCTATAGAACCAGGACTCCGTCAACGTGGACACAGTGTGTCGCCTGTATGAAGTGGGGAGACGGAGACTAGCTGAGGAGAGAGAGGATGATGAAGAACAGGTAAGAGATGCTTCTCTAAACTAAACTCAGTCTAACTTTAGTGTCTCTATACTAAACTCAGTCTAACTTTAGTTTCTTCTCTATACTAAACTGTAACTTTAGTCTCTTCTCAAAACTCAGTATAACTTTAGTTTCTTCTCTATATCAACTCTCCCCTAGTATTCCTTATCTCTAATATCCAGTCTCTCCATTGCTGGACCCTATTGCCCAGTGGTCTTCCATCTAGGTTCTGAGGACCCACGGGGGTTGCACACCAGAACTTTGTTCCTATCCTAGCCCATCACTAAAACACCTGCCCCAGCCTCTCCCAACTGTTTGCCCTTGTGTTAATGTGTTCAAATGTATCGAAGTATGTTGTCTAAATGTGTGTTTTTGAATGTTTCATCTTGCTTCACCTTGTATTGAGGTAATGTGTCTGAATATCCCCCCACCAGGAGGATCAAGACGATGATGATTCTGATGATGATGATGATGATGACGATGATGACATGGATACAGACCCGCTATTGGCCGAGCTGATCGAGGGAGGAGACGGAGAGGAGGATGGAGGAAACGATTTGTCTCCCTCGGATGATGACGCGGTGGCCCGGCTGCTCAATGCTGACGATGAGGATGAGGAAGACTCTAACAACGATGCTGAGATTGACCTGGGATGTGAGTCTTCTTGGGACAATCGTTTAACACACGCACACCAAACATCCACCAGTCATGTCTAGAAGCAGCCCAAGACCGGCAGCATTGGAGATGTTTAATACAGGCCCTGTTTCCCCAGGAACCAAGAGGATTAGGTCAAATTCATTGATCGATCAATTGATTTTTGGGTAAAACAATTAGTACGGTTTCAAACCGTAAAGGTAAGTTATTAAGTACACAAACACACACCCCGTGAACTTATTTTTATCTCCCTGTCTGTCTTTCCATACAGCTGACAGTTCCGACAGCTCAGACGGCAGTACAGACACCTCGGACCTGGAGGACCAGCTCTTCCTGTCTATGAGCGACTAAACAGGACATGACAACCAGGAAGTGGCAAAACAGGAAGTGGCAAAAGGGACACCCCATCCGCCGCTTTAGCTGGAGGAACCAACTCCCCTATGAATATGAATTTAAATGCACATAGAGGAAAGATGAAATAAAAAAGATCATGTTTGAAGCAAGCCAGGTGTGAGGAGATGGTATAGTGAAGGACCGATGACTTGAGGGTGTTGTTGGACATGGCAGGCTACCCACTGAATTCCAAATGGAAGCCTAGGAAATACGCCCAAGGCACTCTTGTTGCTCAGAGAATATTGCGTTACTTTTCAATACCTCTCAGATCTTCTTGGGTTCCATTTGGAAGTCTGCTCTAGTTTGACAGGAAGGGAAAAGAGATTTGATCTTTAGACCGAAGGATTTCACTTAGACAGGATGTCAAAGACTTTCTTTATAGGACGTGTGGCAATTTGAATTGTACAAAAATATATATTTTCAGAGTTTTTTTTTGTTGGGCCCTTTTAATATAAATACATTTTCTTTTGATGTTTAGTGTTTATGTTTTAATTTGGGGATTGGTAGCTGTAAAATAGCTACTGCTCTTGGATTGGTTGCTACCTCCAGTCCTGTTAAATGTAGTAGTTAATACTAAGACTACAATCGCTTTAAGGGCACAACCTTAGCCGTTAAATATGACGTTACGGCAACAAACAATGGAAGACAATGTTCTTTATTTTAGTGTTTGTTCCGCAAAGCTTTGCCAAGCTAACCAGCCAGAGTTTCAATGGAACGTGTCAAAAACTATGTATAGCTTAACTGTTAATTTATTAAGTATATTATTTGTTTTTTTGGTTAATGTACTTTGTCAAATGCCAGTGACAATAATATGAACATTTTCATAATAATAGAACTGAATGTGGTGCTCCTAGGCCGTGTTCACTCCTGTACCCTTTTCACACCACTGAGCCGAGCCTGTGCTGTGCTGGTTACACATCCACCACGGTTGCTGGAACGGTGCTGTACAGGGCAATGTGAAAATATAATTCCCAAGCCTCCACAGTACAGTCCACGTTGACACAATAGTGTGAAAAGGGTATTCTATTTAGTGCTGTAGTGGTAAACCCACATCCTGGTGTAGGGAGTTGTAATGGCCTCTAGAGTTCAGTGTTGCATAGTGTGGATTCATATTGATACAGGTAAAACAGCCATATATATGGACATATAATATACCATATGTATGGCTCTATGTGATAAAGGTGCTAATACAGCAGATATTTGCCACAATACTTCTCATCCATGACTGAAGTTTCCCTTAGGCACAGATTCCCACCCCAAATCCTATACTTTAACATTGGTTGGACTGAAAAATATCTGACGCTGTATCAGTGGTTAGGGGCAACTTTTAGGCTACCTGGCTTGAAATGGAATTGACCCCAACCCTGCTGCCTACTCCTTGAGGGCTCGACTATCTGTAGTCCATAGCTGCCACCCTGACCCCAACCCTGCTGCCTACTCCTTGAGGGCTCGACTATCTGTAGTCCATAGCTGCCACCCTGACCCCAACCCTGCTGCCTACTCCTTGAGGGCTCGACTATCTGTAGTCCATAGCTGCCACCCTGACCCCAACCCTGCTGCCTACTCCTTGAGGGCTCGACTATCTGTAGTCCATAGCTGCCACCCTGACCCCAACCCTGCTGCCTACTCCTTGAGGGCTCGACTATCTGTAGTCCATAGCTGCCACCCTGACCCCAACCCTGCTGCCTACTCCTTGAGGGCTCGACTATCTGTAGTCCATAGCTGCCACCCTGACCCCAACCCTGCTGCCTACTCCTTGAGGGCTCGACTATCTGTAGTCCATAGCTGCCACACTGACCCCAACCCTGCTGCCTACTCCTTGAGGGCTCGACTATCTGTAGTCCATAGCTGCCACCCTGACCCCAACCCTGCTGCCTACTCCTTGAGGGCTCGACTATCTGTAGTCCATAGCTGCCACCCTGACCCCAACCCTGCTACCTACTCCTTGAGGGCTCGACTATCTGTAGTCCATAGCTGCCACCCTGACCCCAACCCTGCTACCTACTCCTTGAGGGCTCGACTATCTGTAGTCCATAGCTGCCACCCTGACCCCAACCCTGCTACCTACTCCTTGAGGGCTCGACTATCTGTAGTCCATAGCTGCCACCCTGACCCCAACCCTGCTACCTACTCCTTGAGGGCTCGACTATCTGTAGTCCATAGCTGCCACCCTGACCCCAACCCTGCTACCTACTCCTTGAGGGCTCGACTATCTGTAGTCCAAAGCTGCCACACTGACCCCTAGCCCTGGTGCAAAGTGAACGCTAAGTTAATATGAATTTAATTTATTTGAATTCTGTTGGTTAAGTGCTTTAGATTGTGTCCTTATTTCGGAAAGGACCACATATTGTAAAGACATTCATTGTATATAGAGTTGATCTATTTTAATATGTGGGGGGGAAAAAAAGACAAAATTAAAAATAAAAGATTATCAGTTTGGGAACACTTTGTTTATGTCAATTTGTTTAATTATACTTTAACATAGTCTACTGTTGTAACACTTTTTACTAAAGCCTGCAGTCCTGTATAATACCTCATTGTCTTATAACAAGGATGTATATTATAGGTTAATGCCTCTGTGTCAACATGTCAAGATCTGTGGCGTTAAGTGTCCAAGTCTTGTGAATTTGTCTTTATGCAACAAATGACAATACATTGTAGGGGACACCAGAGAGTTACAACACCATCACTGAGTGCCGCTCTCCTCCAGGACAAGCTCTTTGACAATGAGATAATACCTCCCTGGAAAGCAGTGGCAATTGTTACTGAGTGACTGTCTGGGTAAATAAACAAGAATGCAGTCATGATTTATTTAGTGAAGACCATAGAAGACTCCATTTCAAATCTGGATGCCAGTTCCACTCTTTGCTCATACTTCCCCTCTAATCACACAGTGATTTAGATCTGGGACACCATGTGGGTGCAATTCAGGTAGAACAGAAAACCAGCAGTACTCCGGACCTTGTAGGGTAAGATTTGAATACCCCTGCCATAGAGAGACAATGTTCTGTATAATTCTTACTGAGTTCCAGTGGCAATCTCCAGGAACAGACGTCGCTCTGCCCTCACACAAGGCCAAACTTCTTGGCCAATACTTCTAACAATACAGTTATTAAATACAGCGAAGGTCGTAAAGATACCATATAAGGTTCTGTTAAATTTTGTGATTTATAGTGAAGACCGCTTCTCCTAATCCTCCTTTCTCTATTCTCTATTCTACAAGGAGAAACTGACTGGCCTTGAATGCAAAGTCGAGACAATTTCAACACAATGTGCTACATATTTCAAACTTTCAGCTCCATTGAGTTTTGTCCTTAACTGGTGTAAATATAATTAAATCAAATCAAATCAAATTTTATTGGCCACATGCGCCAAATACAACAGGTGCAGACATTACAGTGAAATGCTTACTTACAGCCCTTAACCAACAGTGCATTTATTTTTAACAAAAAAAGTAAAAATAAAACAACAATAAAAAAAGTGTTAGAAAAAAAAGAGCAAAAGTAAAATAAAATAACAGTAGGGAGGCTATATATACAGGGGGGTACCGGTGCAGAGTCAATGTGCGGGGGCACCGGCTAGTTGAGGTAGTTGAAGTAATATGTACATGTGGGTAGAGTTAGTGACTATGCATAAATAATTAACAGAGTAGCAGCAGCGTAAAAGGATGGGGTGGGGGGGCAGTGCAAATAGTCCGGGTAGCCATGATTAGCTGTTCAGGAGTCTTATGGCTTGGGGGTAGAAGCTGTTGAGAAGTCTTTTGGACCTAGACTTGGCACTTCGGTACCGCTTGCCGTGTGGTAGCAGAGAGAACAGTCTATGACTAGGGTGGCTGGAGTCTTTGACAATTTTGAGGGCCTTCCTCTGACACCGCCTGGTATAGAGGTCCTGGATGGCAGGAAGCTTGGCCCCAGTGATGTACTGGGCCGTACGCACTACCCTCTGTAGTGCCTTGCGGTCGGAGGCCAAGCAGTTGCCATACCAGGCGGTGATGCAACCAGTCAGGATGCTCTCGATGGTGCAGCTGTAGAATTTTTTGAGGATCTGAGGACCCATGCCAAATCTTTTCAGTCTCCTGAGGGGGAATAGGCTTTGTCGTGCCCTCTTCACGACTGTCTTGGTGTGTTTGGACCATGATAGTTAGTTGGTGATGTGGACACCAAGGAACTTGAAGCTCTCAACCTGTTCCACTACAGCCCCGTCAATGAGAATGGGGGCGTGCTCAGTCCTCTTTTTTTTCCTGTAGTCCACAATCATCTCCTTTGTCTTGGTCACGTTGAGGGAGAGGTTGTTGTCCTGGCACCACACGGCCAGGTCTCTGACCTCCCTATAGGCTGTCTTATCGTTGTCGGTGATCAGGCCTACCACTGTTGTGTCGTCGGCAAACTTAATGATGGTGTTGGAGTCGTGCCTGGCCATGCAGTCATGGGTGAACAGGGAGTACAGGAGGGGACTGAGCACGCACCCCTGAGGGGCCCCCCTGTTGAGGATCAGTGTGGCAGATGTGTTGTTACCTACCCTTACCACCTGGGGGCGGCCCGTCAGGAAGTCCAGGATCCAGTTGCAGAGGGAGGTGTTTAGTCCCAGGATCCTTAGCTTAGTGATGAGCTTTGAGGGCACTATGGTGTTGAATGCTGATCTGTAGTCAATGAATAGCATTCTCACGTAGGTGTTCCTCTTGTCCAGGTGGGAGGGGTGCAATAGAGATTGCATCATCTGTGCATCATTACGGAAAGATACAGGATGTTATTGAGTGATGGCCTGTCATACAGTAGCTCTCTGATTGGTCCTCTGTTCTGACGCCAGTCTCGTAACAATGTTTCCCTAGAAAGCTGAGTGACAAGGGAAGCAAAACTCAACAGTGTCTCCACTATTTTCCAGTATCTGAATGTACAATATTGTCATCCTCTTATCTGAAAACATGACCGATACAGTCTTTTCCCTCCCTGGGAAAGTTTACTATGTGTGTGTGTGTGTGTTTGTGTTCTCCAGGCTACCCCTTCTCTACCGTCCCTCCCTTCTGTGAAGCCCTTCACCAGGATCAAAGTCAACAACTGGAGACACTAAGGGCTGTATCAGTGTATCAGTGTGTGTGTGCATGCATCTCTCTCTCTCTCTGTGTGTCTGTGTGTGTGTGTGTGTGTGTGTGTGTGTGTGTGTGTGTGTGTGTGTGTGTGTCTCCTGTGTGTCTTCCTCAGATTAGTGTGTTATTTTTAACTTGCAAGTGTCTTGTCACTAGGCTAATCTAGTGTGGCAGGTAGCTTAGTGGGTAAGAGTGTTGTGCCAGTAACCGAAAGGTCGCTGGTTCTAATCCCCAAGCCGACTAGGTGAAAAATCTGTCGATGTGCCCTTGAGCAAGGCACCTGCCGCCCCAAGGGCATGGGAATGTGCATGGGAATGTGATGGTACATGACTATGGGAATGTGATGGTACATGACTATGGGAATGTGACGGTACATGACTATGGGAATGTGACGGTACATGACTACGGGAATGTGACGGTACATTGGCTCTACTTCTTCTGCAGATGCTGTTTGTGTCTGTGAAAAGACTAAGATGACATCCCATATAGCACCCTATTCCCTATTTAGTGCACTACTTTACCAGGGCCTATAGGGCTCTGATCAAAATAAGTGCACTATATAGGGAACAGGGTGCAATTTGAGACACAGCTTGGTCTACAGAGCTTGTTATCCGAAGGTCTTTCTTCATCCTGAACCAACCCTTACAGAAAAAAAGACATGAATGTCACATGTGAACACGTGAAGTGTTCCAAAAGTGTTTTCTTGTGATCTTATGTAAAGGTAACATGCACAACATGTAAAGCAACATGTGAAAACCTGATCACGTGTGAAGTGTTCCAAAAACACGTTTTCACATGATTTCACGTGTGAAATTTCATGTGAAATCATGTGATTTTCCACAGGTGAAATGATGTGATTTTCCATAGGTGAAATCGTGATTTTCCACAGGTGAAATGATGTGATTTTCCACAGGTGAAATGATGTGATTTTCCACAGGTGAAATCATGTGATTTTCCACAGGTGAAATTATGTGATTTTCCACAGGTGAAATCATGTGATTTTTCTGTAAGGGAATATACCTTTCAATAGAAACGCCTTTTGCAATACCCATTTAGTTATTTGATTGATTTAACGGTTTCACTGTTTTCCAAAACACTGTTGCTTTCTAACTGTTGTGACCGAGTGTGTGTGATGAAGACACAGTGACTAATTTGTAAAGACATCACCTCGGACAGCATCAGCTGGCACCTCTCTCTTTCACACACACACACATGCACGCGCGCACGCACGGACACACACGCGCACACATTCACATCACAGTGAGAGATACAAAACAACACAATATAGCACATCCCAAGCCAAAGGTCACTATAGGAACTAAAGACAGGAGAGGGGAGAGATCTAGGTTTAAAGGTATGACTACTGTCTCTATGCACCATCTGTGTCCCATCAAAGGATGGACTGTTTTGGCAATTTGCGTTATGTGGCTAGGCTAAAAGATGGCGCAGCGGTGACTGCATTGAGTATCCTGTTCACACACTCTCCAGTTACATCGTAAACAACTGGACATCTCTCTCTCTCTCTCCCTCTCTCTCTCTCTCTCTCTCTCTCTCTCTCTCTCTCTCTGTCTCTCTCTCTCTCTCCTCTCTCTCTCTCTCTGTGTCTCTCTCTCTCTCTGTCTCTCTCTCTCTCTCTCTCTCTCTCTCTCTCTCTCTCTCTCTCTCTCTCTCTCTCTCTCTCTCTCTCTCTCTCTCTCTCTCTCTCTCTCTCTCTCTCTCTCTCTCTCTCTCTCTCTCTCTCTCTTCTCTCTCTCTCTCTCTCTCTCTCTCTCTCTCTCTCTCTCTCTCTCTCTCTCTCTCTCTCTCTCCGTGCTGTTGCGATATTCACTCTCCGTGGTCTTGAAATGGTCGACTTGTTATCCCATAGCGATATAGGATCGTTTTAAAGCATGTATTATAAATTTATCCGACTCAAAACGAGTTTGGGATCTACAGACAGCGGCATTCAGACAGAAAATGAGACTGCTGTGCTGTGTACCGGCGGTTTTAAATAAATAAATAAAGAACGGCTTTCTTAATATTCTGGCTTCTGGCAGTGGACGGCGCAAGATGCTGCCGCTGCATTGATCAGAGTTGGGAGAAGGGATTCGGACAGAAGTGACGATGCAGCCCCAGCCGGATAGGATAATAACCTAGCACTTATTGCGATAGACTGAGTGAACGTTGTTGTATGACAGCAAGATGCGCTGACTGACTGAGGACCCGACCAGAAAATGCATCGTTTGAGAGGCGAAATATCAACGCACATTCCACTTTGGTTTTCTTTTATTTGCAGGCGTTGAGACGCAGTGATATATTTACGTGGATCTGAGCGGTTTATGCAACTTTTCCCGGTCCTTTTTCCATGATAACGGCGAAACCGGGCTTGGTTTACCTGGAATTTCACCAGAATCATGTGGACCCCGACGGAAGAGGAGAAAATCGGAGTTGGTGAGTTGATTAAATTCAGTTTATTGTTTTAACCTTAACAATATAGCGTTTATTTAGCCCTATGTCTGTCTGTCTATTCAATTAGTCTGTCCCTCACGGTTCAACACTGGAATAGAAGCAGCCTATGTCGCCTATATGTTCAGGTCACTGAACCCAGCCAGCAGCCAGACACGTGTTGACATTTCTGCACATTTTTCCAAACTGTCACGTCATCTTGCGTCTAGAAGACATTCGACAACATTGTAGCCTAGGCTATTCCGTTTTTATCAACGACCGAGAGAAAAAACGCACACGTTGCTCATGTTGGAGGACTTCGTGATGTCACTGTTTTAATCTAAGGCAAATCTGTAACGCCACCTAGTCAAAACTACTGCTTCATCTCCAACAGAGGGCGATGAGAAAGTACCTTTACAACAGGTGCGCTGCGCAGCTCAATGGATAGGAGAGATAGAGAAATGTGAATTGTATTCTATTCTGCTACACATATTCCTGGAGGAGCCAGTTGGCCCACGGTGACCAAACAGCTGACAGTAGGCTATCGATGCTGCGTTGCTGACATACGATCAAGGGGCAAATCACAGATGTATTCATGGTTAGAATATGGTTTAACCGTGGATATGGAACAGCTAGATCTCCATGTAGCATTAAAGCGACAGACTGTGGCAAAAACACTAGGGAAGGAAATACTGCTTCGCTGACAACAGCCTGCTTAGCAAGTCCAATTCATGGCAGCAGAGTAACACTTGCAATAGCGGCTCATTGGAGTTGAATAGGAAGCTTCTTACCACATTGTATTTATAGACAGACCAACACAATTTAAAAAGCAGAAAGAACCCCAAAAACAACCACATCTTTCATAGGGATGAAGAGAGTTTAATGGAGAGAGAGAGAGAGAGAGAGAGAGAGAGAGACAGAGATATATATATATATAGAGAGAGAGAGAGAGAGAGAGAGAGAGAGAGAGAGAGAGAGAGAGAGAGAGAGAGAGAGAGAGAGAGAGAGACTCATGGATGTTCTCCAAAGGGACTATGAGAGATTGTGGCTGAGCATTGAAAACAGCTATTCAGCTTGGCCACCTAATAAATGGCTCTTTGTAAGGGACTGGATGCACTCTGAATGCAGTTCCAGCCCCCCCCGGGCCCCCGGGCCAGGTAGCCCAGTACGCACTGAGGTCTCACCACCCAGTCAAAGGGACTGGATGCACTCTGAATGCAGTTCCAGCCCCCCCGGCCCAGGTAGCCCAGTACACACTGAGTTCTCACCACCCAGTCAAAGACCTGCATCACATTAGGACTGAGAGACAGAGAGGAAGACCATAGCTACATTGGTTACTGGTTACTAACCACAGGCTCAGCGGAGTACAGTTCAAATAGTACTGTTGTGCAGTTTGCACTGGAAATAAACCAGCAAAATAAAGTATTCTATTCTGTGATCACTCTCTCTCAGTGTTACCATGTGTGGAAATTGACGTGAGTGGCCAATATTCTACCTGATTGCCTCCAGGGAGGTCATTCCCTCCTCTAATCACTTCAGACAGCAAAGAGTTAAAACACAGATCGCTGGGATATTATGTCCTCAGTGAATCAGTATTGGGATTGGAGGGATATGGAAGGGTTTCCGACCTTACTGAGTCTAAAGGGGGTCTGTGGATAACCAACCCTGTTTCATGGAGTGTGTGTGGACATATAACTACTGTATATGTGCATCTGGCTTTGTTATAAAGTGTGTTTTGGGG
>NW_028161053.1:0-10000 GCF_964263955.1 Coregonus lavaretus | reverse complement strand
ATGTGTTTACATCCCTGTTAGTGAGCATTTCTCCTTTGCCAAGATAATCCATCCACCTGACAGGTGTGGTATATCAAGAAGCTGATTAAACAGCATGATCATTACACAGGTGCACCTTGTGCTGGAGACAATAAAAGGCCACTCTAAAATGTGCCGTTTTGTCACACAACACAATGCCTCAGATGTGTCAAGTTTTGAGGGAGCGTGCACTTGGCATGCTGACTGCAGGAATGTCCACCAGAGCTGCTGCCAGATAATTGAATGTTAATTTCTCTACCAATGTCGTTTTAGAGAATTTGGCAGTACATCCAACTGGCCTCACAACCTCAGACCATGTGTAACCACGCCAGCCCAGGACCTCCACATCCGGCTTCTTCACCTGCGGGACCGTCAGTGTGCCTGGGAGGGGTGGGCCGGGGTGGGCCGGGGTGGGCCCTCCCAGGCCCACCCATTGCTGCACCCCCTGCCCAGTCATGTGAAATCCGTAGATTAGGGCCTAATGAATTTATTTCAATTGACTGATTTCCTTGTATGAACTGTAACTCAGCAAAATCTTTGAAATTGTTGCACGTTGTGTTTATATTTTTGTTCAGTGTAATAGCGTCACTTGATTATCCTGTTATTCTATCGTCTTCGTCTAGGTGAAGACAATCTCAGGGAGGGTGTGTGTGTTGTTGACAGCCAGGCTATAACACACACACACACACACACACACACACACACACACACACACACACACACACACACACACACACACACACACACACCTCTCTTCCAGGCACTAGCTGCACATGCTCCGTCCTTCCCTAATCAGTTAGTTTCTTCACAAGAAGCCGCCCGGCGAATCCTACCTTTTCCTCAAATATTAAAAAGCAGCAAGCGCATCATATTTCTTTTGATGTGTCTAGTGCTGCCTGCTGAAGGAAGGTTGATGCCTGGAGCGGGAGAGGAGCTGGAGATGAGCTGGAGAGGAGCTGGAGAGGAGCTGGAGAGAGAGAGACTCTATGAGAGCTGTACCAACATTGGGAAAGAATGTTGCAACAGGAAATGTAGCCCAGGCTTTGATGGTCTGAATCCCACGGGGAACCAGAGACTTAAAGTTCTCTTTTATCTTGGAGACTGAAGTTTTCTAGTTGTTTCTCCGCATGGCAGAAGTGTTTAGTAGCCTACATCTCTCTGTGGCTTCTTCCATCTTGTCCTGTCAGGATATCTGAGGGGTCCCTCTCCTGTTCAGGCCAGATATCTGAGGGGGTCCCTCTCCTGTCAGGATATCTGAGGGGGTCCCTCTCCTGTCAGGATATCTGAGGGGGTCCCTCTCCTGTCAGGATATCTGAGGGGGTCCCTCTCCTGTCAGGATATCTGATGGGGTCCCTCTCCTGTCAGGATATCTGAGGGGGTCCCTCTCCTGTTCAGGATATCTGAGGGGGTCCCTCTCCTGTTCAGGATATCTGAGGGGGTCCCTCTCCTGTCAGGATATCTGAGGGGGTCCCTCTCCTGTCAGGATATCTGAGGGGGTCCCTCTCCTGTCAGGATATCTGAGGGGGTCCCTCTCCTGTTCAGGATATCTGAGGGGGTCCCTCTCCTGTCAGGATATCTGAGGGGGTCCCTCTCCTGTCAGGATATCTGAGGGGGTCCCTCTCCTGTCAGGATATCTGAGGGGTCCCTCTCCTGTTCAGGATATCTGAGGGGGTCCCTCTCCTGTTCAGGATATCTGAGGGGGTCCCTCTCCTGTCAGGATATCTGAGGGGGTCCCTCTCCTGTCAGGATATCTGAGTGGGTCCCTCTCCTGTTCAGGATATCTGAGGGGGTCCCTCTCCTGTTCAGGCCTGATATTCGAGGGGGTCCCTCTCCTGTTCAGGCCTGATATTCGAGGGGGTCCCTCTCCTGTTCAGGCCTGATATTCGAGGGGGTCCCTCTCCTGTTCAGGCCTGATATTCGAGGGGGGTCCCTCTCCTGTTCAGGCCTGATATTCGAGGGGGTCCCTCTCCTGTTCAGGCTTGATATCTGAGGGGGTCCCTCTCCTGTTCAGGCCTGATATTCGAGGGGGTCCCTCTCCTGTTCAGGCTTGATATCTGAGGGGGTCCCTCTCCTGTTCAGGCCTGATATCTGAGGGGCTCCCTCTCCTGTTCAGGCCTGATATCTGAGGGGGTCCCTCTCCTGTTCAGGCCTGATATCTGAGGGGGTCCCTCTCCTGTTCAGGCCTGATATCTGAGGGGGTCCCTCTCCTGTTCAGGCCTGATATCTGAGGGGGTCCATCTCCTGTTCAGGCCTGATATCTGAGGGGGTCCCTCTCCTGTTCAGGCTTGATATCTGATGGGGTCCCTCTCCTGTTCAGGCCTGATATCTGAGGGGGTCCCTCTCCTGTTCAGGCCTGATATTCGAGGGGGTCCCTCTCCTGTCAGGATATCTGAGGGGGTCCCTCTCCTGTCAGGATATCTGAGGGGGTCCCTCTCCTGTTCAGGATATCTGAGGGGGTCCCTCTCCTGTCAGGATATCTGAGGGGGTCCCTCTCCTGTCAGGATATCTGAGGGGGTCCCTCACCTGTCAGGATATCTGAGGGGGTCCCTCTCCTGTCAGGATATCTGAGGGGGTCCCTCTCCTGTCAGGATATCTGAGGGGGTCCCTCTCCTGTTCAGGATATCTGAGGGGGTCCCTCTCCTGTCAGGATATCTGAGGGGGTCCCTCTCCTGTCAGGATATCTGAGGGGGTCCCTCTCCTGTTCAGGATATCTGAGGGGGTCCCTCTCCTGTCAGGATATCTGAGGGGGTCCCTCTCCTGTCAGGATATCTGAGGGGGTCCCTCTCCTGTTCAGGATATCTGAGGGGGTCCCTCTCCTGTCAGGATATCTGAGGGGGTCCCTCTCCTGTCAGGATATCTGAGGGGGTCCCTCTCCTGTTCAGGATATCTGAGGGGGTCCCTCTCCTGTCAGGATATCTGAGGGGGTCCCTCTCCTGTCAGGATATCTGAGGGGGTCCCTCTCCTGTCAGGATATCTGAGGGGGTCCCTCTCCTGTCAGGATATCTGAGGGGGTCCCTCTCCTGTCAGGATATCTGAGGGGGTCCCTCTCCTGTTCAGGATATCTGAAGGGGTCCCTCTCCTGTCAGGATATCTGAGGGGGTCCCTCTCCTGTCAGGATATCTGAGGGGGTCCCTCTCCTGTTCAGGATATCTGAGGGGGTCCCTCTCCTGTTCAGGCCTGATATTCGAGGGGGTCCCTCTCCTGTTCAGGCCTGATATTCGAGGGGGTCCCTCTCCTGTTCAGGCCTGATATTCGAGGGGGTCCCTCTCCTGTTCAGGCCTGATATTCGAGGGGGTCCCTCTCCTGTTCAGGCCTGATATCTGAGGGGGTCCATCTCCTGTTCAGGCCTGATATCTGAGGGGGTCCCTCTCCTGTTCAGGCCTGATATCTGAGGGGGTCCCTCTCCTGTTCAGGCCTGATATTCGAGGGGGTCCCTCTCCTGTTCAGGCCTGATATCTGAGGGGGTCCCTCTCCTGTTCAGGCCTGATATTCGAGGGGGTCCCTCTCCTGTTCAGGCTTGATATCTGAGGGGGTCCCTCTCCTGTTCAGGCTTGATATCTGATGGGGTCCCTCTCCTGTTCAGGCCTGATATCTGAGGGGGTCCCTCTCCTGTTCAGGCCTGATATTCGAGGGGGTCCCTCTCCTGTTCAGGCCTGATATCTGAGGGGGTTCCTCTCCTGTTCAGGCCTGATATTCGAGGGGGTCCCTCTCCTGTTCAGGCTTGATATCTGAGGGGGTCCCTCTCCTGTTCAGGCTTGATATCTGAGGGGGTCCCTCTCCTGTTCAGGCCTGATATCTGAGGGGGTCCATCTCCTGTTCAGGCCTGATATCTGAGGGGGTCCCTCTCCTGTTCAGGCTTGATATCTGAGGGGTCCCTCTCCTGTTCAGGCTTGATATCTGAGGGGTCCCTCTCCTGTTCAGGCCTAGGAATAGCTGCCGTTGTTCATCGTCTGATGGTCTCATCGTCTGATGGTTGTGTGGGAAAAAAGTGTTTTTTTAACATGTGAAGTTGTGGCAATGATTTTTGTGCATTCCTGAATCCTGCCACACAATCAGCCAGTGTTGTTGAATGAGTGGATGGATGTGGGGGTTATCTTCAATACAAACCCTGGCTGAGTCTCAAATGGCACCCTATTCCCTATATAGTGCAATACTTTTGACCATATCTTTAGGGGCCCTGGTCAAAAGTAGTGTGCTATATAGGGAATAGGGTGCCATTTTGGACGCTGCCCAGATGAAGAGCTTCTAACCATGGTGGCATTCTGATGGAGAGTTCCGTTGTTGTTATGGTGACACTTATGGAACCGAGCGGGGTGACGAGGTGCCTGCCTGCGGAACCCTGGCCCAGATGATCCGCCGTCGCCATAACAACCGTCATCTAGCCAGCAAAAACTTCTCTGCTGCATTCACATTGTGTAAGAAAGAAAGTCACTTCAAGAGAAAACAGTGAGAAAACAACACGTTGTCTCGGTTGTGGTTGTTGTTGTCACACAGGTGGCAAAACACAGTGCCCACGTCGAACAAGCATATCTCTTGACTTGAGATCAAAAGCTTTGGTTTATGGTGGATTTGATTCATTGTACAAAATCCCAATCTGATTTCTATGTCCATATAAAATATTGTTATTGGCCTATCACAGGTGTTGTGACCCCTGCAGAGAACAGGAGGGCAGAGTGTTCAGAACTGTTACCGTTTGTGGGACTCTGAGTCTCATTCTAACGAGGCTGTGGGCGGAATAACAATGCTGCTATAAAGAGATGCTTTAGAGGAAGGCTGCTCTGACTGGTCATTGCATCATATCAGTTCACGTGCTGTTTGTTTCTCCGTCAGTCTGTCTGTCAGTCTCTCCGTCAGTCTCTCCGTCAGTCAGTCTGTCCTTCAGTCTGCCTGTCCTTCAGTTAGTCAGTCAGTCTGTCTGTCTCTCTGTCTGTCTGTCTGTCTGTCTGTCTGTCTGTCTGTCTGTCCTTTCTCTGGCACCAGAATAGAGCTCAGTAGTCAGTTGTTCAATTGTTACCTGAAATGCAATGCAACATGATTCCGGCCTCCCTGTCCCTGTCTGGCCTCCCTGTCTGGCCTCCCTGTCCCTCTCCACTGTCCCTGTCTGGCCTCCCTGTCCCTCTCCACTGTCCCTGTCTGGCCTCCCTGTCCCTGTCCCAGTCCCTGTCTGCCTATGTGCACTGGCCTTCCTGTCCCCAGTCCTTTCCCTGTCTGCCTAGTGAATCTGGCCTCCCTGTCCCTGTCTGCCTAGTAACACTGGCCTTCCTGTCCCCAGTCCCTGTCTGCTTATTGACACTGGCCTCCCTGTCCCCTGTCCCTATCTACCTAGTGTCACTGGCCTCCCTGTCCCTATCTACCTAGTGTCACTGGCCTCCCTGTCCCTATCTACCTAGTGTCACTGGCCTCCCTGTCCCTATCTACCTAGTGACACTGGCCTCCCTGTCCCTATCTACCTAGTGTCACTGGCCTCCCTGTCCCTATCTACCTAGTGTCACTGGCCTCCCTGTCCCTATCTACCTAGTGATACTGGCCTCCCAGTCCCTATCTACCTAGTGACACTGGCCTCCCTGTCCCTATCTACCTAGTGTCACTGGCCTCCCTGTCCCTATCTACCTAGTGTCACTGGCCTCCCAGTCCCTATCTACCTAGTGTCACTGGCCTCCCTGTCCCTATCTACCTAGTGTCACTGGCCTCCCTGTCCCTATCTACCTAGTGTCACTGGCCTCCCTGTCCCTATCTACCTAGTGTCACTGGCCTCCCAGTCCCCTGTCCCTATCTACCTAGTGTCACTGGCCTCCCTGTCCCTATCTACCTAGTGTCACTGGCCTCCCTGTCCCTATCTACCTAGTGTCACTGGCCTCCCTGTCCCTATCTACCTAGTGTCACTGGCCTCCCTGTCCATATCTACCTAGTGTCACTGGCCTCCCTGTCCCTGTCCCTGTCTGCCTAATGACACTGGCCTTCCTGTCCCCAGTCCCTGTCCCTGCCTGTCTATTGATTTTAACTAAAATACTTTGCTAATGGCTGTGTATGCTAGGCCAGGTCCTGTCATAATGCTATGTGTGTGGATGTGGAGTTCAAACTGGATAGAGAACAGAGGAACGTATGTCTCATGGTTCAAATAACAGGGGGACTAGGGGGGCTGGGTACCCACATAACAAAAATCAAAGTCCCTCCATAACAAAAATCTGAGTTCCCCTATAACAAACATCAGGCTCCTCCCATAACAAACATCAGGCTCCTCCCATAACAAACATCAGGCTCCTCCCATAACAAACCCTTTTATCTGAAGCTTGTCCACTCCCCAACCCTCTATCCATCAGAAATAGTTAGCTTCTCTAGTGCAGGGCTCTCCAACCCTGTTCCTGGAGACCTACCTTCCTGTAGGTTTTCGCTCCAACCCAGTTGTAACTAACCTGATTTTGTATACATCTGGCCCTTCATTGGACACTGTGTTAACACACCTCCAAACGAGCTTCTACGCCATACAACACTCCTTCCGTAGCCTCCAACTGATCTTAAACACTAGTAAAACTAAATGCATGCTCTTCAATCGAACGCTGCTTGCACACGCCCGCCCGACTAGAATCACTACTCTCATCGGGTCTGACTTAGAATATGTGGACAACTACAAATACCTAGGTGTCTGGTTAGACTGTAAACTCTCCTTCCAGACTCACATTAAGCATCTCCAATCCAAAGTTAAATCTAGAATCGGTTTCCTATTTCGCAACAAAGCCTCCTTCACTCATGCTGCCAACATGCCCTCGTAAAATTGACTATCCTACCGATCCTTGACTTCGGCGATGTCATTTAACAAAATAGCCTCCAACATTCTACTCAGCAAATTGGATGTAGTCTATGACAGTGCCATCCGTTTGTCACCAAGCCCATATACTACCCACCATTGTGACCTGTACGCTCTCGTTGGCTGGCCCTCACTACATATTCGTCGCCAAACCCACTGGCGCCAGGTCATCTATAAATCACTGCTAGGCAAATCCACGCCTTATCTTAGCTCATTGGTCACCATAGCAACACCCCACCAGTAGTATGCGCTCCAGCAGGTATATCTCACTGGTCATCCCAAAGCCAACACCTCCTTTGGCCGCCATTCCTTCCAGTTCTCTGCTGCCAATGACTGGAACGAACTGCAAAAATCTCTGAAGCTGGAGACTCTTATCTCCCTCACTAACTTTAAGCATCAGTTGTCAGAGCAGCTTACCGATCACTGCACCTGTACACAGCCCATCTGTAATTAGCCCACCCAACTACCTCCCTCCATATTGCTATTTATTTTGCTCATTTGTACCCCAGTATCTCTATTTGCACATCATCTTTTGCACATCTATCATTCCAGTGTTAATACTAAAATTGTAATTATTTTGCCTACCTCCATATCTTACTACATTTGCACACACTGTATATATATTTTCTGTTGTATTTTTGACTGTACGTTTTGTTTACCCCATATGTAACTCTGTGTTGTTGTTTTTATCGCACTGCTTTGCTTTATCATGGCAGGTCGCAGCTTGTAAATGAGAACTTGTTCTCAACTGGCTTACCTGGTTAAATAAAGGTGAAATGTGTGAGAGAGAGAGAGAGACTGTGTGTGTGTGTAGTGAGAGAGAGAGAGAGAGAGAGAGAGAGAGAGAGAGAGAGAGAGAGAGAGAGAGAGAGAGAGAGAGAGAGAGAGAGAGAGAGAGAGAGAGAGAGAGAGAGAGAGAGAGAGAGAGAGAGAGAGAGAGAGAGAGAGAGAGAGAGAGAGAGAGAGAGAGAGAGAGAGAGAGAGAGAGAGAGAGAGAGAGAGAGAGAGAGAGAGAGAGAGAGAGAGAGAGAGAGAGAGAGAGAGAGAGAGAGAGAGAGAGAGAGTATGCTCTGCCTTGTCATTTGCCTTCTAGCATCGTGCCTGTCTGCCTTCTCCCCACTCAGCCCTGTGGGGCTTTCACAACACATTACATGACACAAAGTGTGGGGGAAACATGGAACTGGAGATACAAGAGGCACATACACGCACACACACGCACACGCACACACACACACACACACACACACACACACACCACACCACGCACGCCACACACACACCACGCACACACACACACACGCATGCACACGCGCGCACACACACAAACACACACACACACACCACACCACGCACGCCACACACACACACACACACACGCGCGCACACACACAAACACACACACACACCACACCACACACACACACACACCAGAGCTTCCCTCAGAGCGAACATCAGACTCTTTCACTCTCCATTTTAACCATTCACTGTTTCAAATCAAGTGTATTGGTTGCGTTCACAGTTTAGCTGGTGTTATAGCGGTTATGTTACTAAGAACATTTTGAAACAATTAAAATATAAAGAGGGGGAAAAAAGACAAAAAAATAAATTAAGAACGAATCTGATTAACAACCTAATAGTCAAATGCAATCTATACGTATGTACACCAAAATAATTTACACAAGATCAACTAAGAATGATATGTACAGCTATATTACAGCTATGTCAAGAATCCAGTATATACTGTAAATAAATAAGCGGTCTGTATAAATAGTGTAATTAAAATACAGTAGTCAGGGAAACAGTATTTAAATACACAGTTTGAAATGCGAAGTGACCAGTGGTTCAATGTTTGTATAGCATGGGACAGCAGCGTTGGCTGTGTGAGTGTGTGTGTTTTGGAGTATGATGTGTGTGTGATGCTTGTGTGTGTTTTGTGTGAGTGAGTTTTATTCACCTGGTAGATGGCTAGTGATGGCTGTTTAACAGTCTGATGGTCTGGTAATAGAAGCTGTTCAACAGTCTGATGGTCTGGTAATAGAAGCTGTTCAACAGTCTGATGGCCCTTCGATGAGGATGGGGCGTGCTCTCTCTTATGTCTCCTGTGGTCCACGAAAAGCTCCTTCATTTGTTGACATTGAGGGAGAGGTTATTTTCCTGGCACACTCCGCCAGGTCCCTCACCTCCTCCCTATAGGCTGTCTCATCGTTGTTGGTCATCAGGCCTACCACTGTTGTGTCATCAGCAAACTTGATGATTGAGTTGGAGTCGTGCGTGGCCACGCAGTCATGGGTGAACAGGGAGTACGGGAGGAGGCTGAGCATGCACCCCTCGGGGGCCCCTGTGTTGAGGATCAGCGTAGTGGAGGTGTTGTTGCCTACTGTCACCCCCTTGGGTGTGGTCCTTCAGGAAGTCCAGGACCCAGTTGCACAGGGCGGGTTTCAGACCCAGGGCCCCGAGCTTAATGATGAGCTTGGAGGGTACTATGGTTTTAAAGCTGAGCTATAGGCAATGAACAGCATTAGTATTCCGCTTGTCCAGGTGGGATAGGACAGTGTGCAGTGTGATGGTGATTGCATCATCCGTGGATCTGTTTGGGCGGTAAGCAAATTGTAGTGGGTCAAGGGTGCCGGGTAAGGTTGAGGTGATATGTCCTTGACTTTCAAAGCACTTCATGATGACAGAAGTGAGTGCTACGGGGCAATAGTCATTTAGTTCAGTCACCTTGGCTTGCTTGGGTACAGGAACAATGGTGGCCATCTTGAAGCAAGTGGGGACGACAGATGGGATAATGAGAGGTTGAAAATGTTGGTAAACACTCCAGCCAGCTGGTCTGCACATGCACTGAGGTCGCAGCTTTGCTGTCCGGGGCCAGCAGCCTTGCGAGGGTTAACACACTTGAAGGTCCTACTCCTGTCAGCTACGGAGATCGGGAGCCCTCAGTCCCCGTGAGCAGCGGGGGCCCACGTTAGCAGATCTGTGTTGTTTTTCCTCGAAGCGGGTGAAAAATATGTTAACTTGTCTAGGAGTGAGGTGTCGGTGTCCGCAAATCGTCGGTGTCCGCAATGTGGCTGGTTGTCTCTTCACAATCGTGATTGTCTGGAGTTCCTGCCACATGCGTCCCTGTACTGTCTTTTTGCCTCTTTGATTGACTTGCGGAGGTCATAGGTGGTCCGTTTG
>NW_028161054.1:0-9451 GCF_964263955.1 Coregonus lavaretus | reverse complement strand
GCTCTCTCACTCTGCTCTCTTTCTCTCTCTTTCTCTCTCTCTCTCTCTCTTCTCTCTCTCTCTCTCTATCTCTGTTCTCTTTCTCTGCTCTCCTTTTCTCTCTTTCTCTCTCTCTCTGTCGCTGCTCTCTCCTCTCTCTCTCTCTCTCTCTCTGCTCTCTCTTTCTCTGCTCTCTCTCTCTCTCTGCTCTCTCGCTCTCTACTCTCTATATATTGATTAGTTTAGTTGTTTTAAGGTTATCTTGTCTAACCATCACTAAGCACGTATAGCGGTGGTGGGATCGTTGATGTTGTTTGGAGTTTAAAAAACTTAGTCGGAGTAAAGTTTCCTGCTGAGGCCGGGTGTTCAGTGGAAGAATGTAGCTTAGCAGTGGGTGCTATCATTGGGTATGATAGCATCAAATCAGCCTCAAGGATGAATAGCGCTGTAGTGATATTCTTAGATTCCATTGAAAAGGTGAATACGATAGCTGTGAGTGGTGTTGTGTTGCGGGAGACACAGACGTCTGTATTTCCTCTTATGAATCCGGCGAAGAAAGTTATACTTTCTAACGTGCCACCATTTGTTAGAGATGAAGTGTTGGAGCGAGAGTTATCTCGTCATGGTCAAATTGTATCTACAATAAAGAAGGTTATTTTTGGATGCCAATCTCCTTTGCTGAAACATGTCATGTCTCATAGGAGATAAGTGCATATGATTTTAAAGAAGGACACTGATGAACTGAATTTAGCATTCCATTTTAAGATTGATGGATTTGATTATGTCTTCTACGCTTCTACTGAATCAATTAAATGCTTTGGCTGGGAAAGAGAGGGGCATTTGGAATGTAATTGTCCCGAGAACGAGCGGGCAGAGCCTGGTAGCATCTCTAGTGCTGGTGCAGCTAATGCACCACCGTTAAGGGATGAACATGCTAAGGGTGCAGGGGAAGGGAGAAAGTGGGCAGATGTGGTTGGAAAAGTAGGAAAGGAAAGCAGTGTGGATACGGGGACAATTGTGGTAGATCAGAACAAAGAGGGAGGGGAAGCAGTCGGTGAGATTGCGACTGGGGTGGAAGGGAGGTATGGGATTGAGAAGGTATGTCCAATTCTGAAGTTGACAAACGGAAGAAATACATGCAGGATTATAATGTAACATATTTTTTTTCCTGATGTCAAAAATAACAGGGGGAAGTTTGACAAGCCCTGAAATTGCTAGACTCAAGAAAAGTGGTCACGAGAGTGATAAGTGATGTAAATTCTATAGAAAATGAAAGAGTTCAGTCACAGCCTTAACTCTGTAAAGAGATGTGGATTCTGTCTCTTCCTCTGTATTTTTTTTTCATCCATGAGCAGTTTTAAGATTTCTTCTTTAAACGTAAATGGGGCGAGAGACGTTAAAAAAAGAGCCGTAGTGTATGAGTTAATTAGGGGAAAGGGAAGTGAGACATTTTCTACAAGGAACGCATAGTAATATGGAAAATTAAGTTATGTGGCAACAGGAGTGGGGGGGGCCAGTGGTGTGTAGTCATAAAGTGGGGGTGTGGCCATCTTGTTCTCAAAAGGGTTTTTGCCTTTGTCATATGAGGTTGAAGAGGTAGTTGAGGGGAGGTTATTAAAAGTTAGAGCGAGGTATGAAAACATCACTATGTGTCTGATAAATGTATATGCCCCAGTGGTGGCAGTTGAAAGGGTATGTTTTTTAGAGACATTATCAAATACCATTGAGAAACGTAATAATGAAGATTATTTATTTATTGCTGGGGATTTTAACTGCACAGTCAGTGATTTAGATAGAAATCACAAAGAACCTCATATAGTCTCAAGGACTTTTTTTTAAACGGCTCATTGTAACACATTAACTGTGTGATATTTGGCGGAGTCAACATGGAGGCACGAGACAGTACACCTGGGCGAATGTGTGAGAGATCACCATCTCTATGGCCAAGTTTGATAGGTTTTACTGTTTTGAGCATCAATCTCAGGTCTGTAAATCAAGTGTGATAACTCCAGTGGGATTTTCTGATCATTGTTTAATAACAGAGGTGGTGTTCGTTAACGATGTAAAACCCAAAAGTGCATACCGGCATTTTAATATAACTTTATTGAGTGATGCTCACTTCAGGAAATGTTTTAGTTTTTTCTGGGAGAGGTGGAGGTCTCAACTGTGGTGGGATATAGGGAAAATCCAGATTCAACAATTATGTAATCAATACACGAGGAATGTCACCAAGGATATCATCAGATTAATGAAAGCCCTAGAGACTGAAATAGTGGAACTCCAGACGTTGGTTGAGACCACATGAGATTGAGGCCATACTCAGGCCCTCAAGAGGAAAAATGCTGCTTTGGCAGACCTGCTGGGTATCAGAGCACAGGGGGCATTGGTGAGAAGCAAGTTTCAGGGAATCTCTGAAATGGATGCCTCATCCAAATGTTTCTTTCGTTTAGAGAAAAATAATGGACAAAGAATATTTATTAATTGTCTCAAATCAGCTGTTGGACAAGAGCTCACTAGCCCTAGTGAAATTAGAACGAGGGCAGTAGAGTTCTATGCTGAGCTCTACAAGTGTGAGTACAAAGAGGATAAAACAGTGCCACAGCAGTTCCTTGATGGGCTCCCACAGGTGGCTGCAGAAGCTCAGGTTGAGCTAGAGCAACCATTGTCTTTGCAGGAGCTATACACTGCATTAAAAGGCATGGAAAATGGAAGAGCACCAGGCATTGATGGGCTTCCTGTTGACTTTTTAAAGTCTTTTTGGGCTGTGTTGGGAGAGGATTGACTAGCATTAGTTAATGATAGTTTGACCGGAGGGTTACTACCAATAAGCTGCAGAAGGGCTGTCCTCACCCTACTGCCCAAAAAGGGTGACCCTAGGGAGGTGAAGAACTGGAGGCCGGTGGCTTTATTGTGCACTGATTATAAGATCCTGTCAAAGGCTTTGTCCAACAGACTGAGGGAGGTAATGGAGCAAATCATACAGTGGGGAAACAAAGTATTTAGTCAGCCACCAATTGTGCAAGTTCTCCCACTTAAAAAGATGAGAGAGGCCTGTAATTTTCATCATAGGTACACGTCAACTATGACAGACAAATTGAGAAAAAAAATTCTCTCCAGAAAATCACATTGTAGGATTTTTTATGAATTTATTTGCAAATTATGGTGGAAAATAAGTATTTGGTCACCTACAAACAAGCAAGATTTCTGGCTCTCACAGACCTGTAACTTCTTCTTTAAGAGGCTCCTCTGTCCTCCACTCGTTACCTCTATTAATGGCACCTGTTTGAACTTGTTATCAGTATAAAAGACACCTGTCCACAACCTCAAACGGTCACACTCCAAACTCCACTATGGCCAAGACCAAAGAGCTGTCAAAGGACACCAAAAACAAAATTGTAGACCTGCACCAGGCTGGGAAGACTGAATATGCAATAGGTAAGCAGCTTGGTTTGAAGAAATCAACTGTGGGAGCAATTATTAGGAAATGGAAGACATACAAGACCACTGATAATCACCCTCGATCTGGGGCTCCACGCAATATCTCACCCCGTGGGGTCAAAATGATCACAAGAACGGTGAGCAAAAATCCCAGAACCACACGGGGGGACCTAGTGAATGACCTGCAGAGAGCTGGGACCAAAGTAACAAAGCCTACCATCAGTAACACACTACGCCGCCAGGGACTCAAATCCTGCAGTGCCAGACGTGTCCCCCTGCTTAAGCCAGTACATGTCCAGGCCCATCTGAAGTTTGCTAGAGTGCATTTGGATGATCCAGAAGAGGATTGGGAGAATGGCATATGGTCAAATGAAACCAAAATAGAACTTTTTGGTAAAAACTCAACTCGTCGTGTTTGGAGGACAAAGAATGCTGAGTTGCATCCAAAGAACACCATACCTACTGTGAAGCATGGGAATGGAAACATCATGCTTTGGGGCTGTTTTTCTGCAAAGGGAGCAGGACGACTGATCCGTGTAAAGGAAATAATGAATGGGGCCATATATCGTGATATTTTGAGTGAAAACCTCCTTCCATCAGCAAGGGCATTGAAGATGAAACGTGGCTGGGTCTTTCAGCATTACATTTACATTTACGTCATTTAGCAGACGCTCTTATCCAGAGCGACTTACAAATAGGTGCATTCACCTTATAGCCAGTGGGATAACCACTTTACCAATTTTTTATTTTATTTTATTTAATTTTTTTTGGGTGGGGAGGGGGCTGGGTTGGGGTAAGGGGGGGGGGGGGGGTTTAGAAGAATTACTTTATCCTATCCCAGGTATTCCTTAAAGAGGTGGGGTTTCAAATGTCTCCGGAAGGTGGTGAGTGACTCCGCTGTCCTGGCGTCGTGAGGGAGCTTGTTCCACCAGTGGGGTGCCAGAGCAGTGAACTGTTTTGACTGGGCTGAGCGGGAACTATGCTTCCGCAGAGGTAGGGGAGCCAGCAGGCCAGAGGTGGATGAACGCAATGCCCTCGTTTGGGTGTAGGGACTGATCAGAGCCTGAAGGTACGGAGGTGTCGTTCTCCTCACAGCTCCGTAGGCAAGCACCATGGTCTTGTAGCAGATGCGAGCTTCAACTGGAAGCCAGTGGAGTGTGCGGAGGAGCGGGGTGACGTGAGAGAACTTGGGAAGGTTGAACACCAGACGGGCTGCGTCATTCTGGATGAGTTGTAGGGGTTTAATGGCACAGGCAGGGAGCCCAGCCAACAGCAAGTTGCAGTAATCCAGACGGGAGATGACAAGTGCCTGGATTAGGACCTGTGCCACTTCCTGTGTAAGGCAGGGTCGTACTCTCCGAATGTTGTAGAGCATGAACCTACAGGATCGGGTCACCGCCTTGATGTTAGCGGAGAACGACAGGGTGTTGTCCAGGGTCACGCCAAGGCTCTTCACACTCTGGGAGGAGGACACAACGGAGTTGTCAACCGTGATGGCGAGATCATGGAACAGGCAGTCCTTCCCCGGGAGGAAGAGCAGCTCCGTCTTGCCAAGGTTCAGCTTGAGGTGGTGATCCGTCATCCATACTGATATGTCTGCCAGACATGCAGAGATGTGATTTGCCACCTGGTTATCAGAAGGGGGAAAGGAGAAGATTAGTTGTGTGTCGTCAGCGTAGCAATGATAGGAGAGGCCATGTGAGGATATGACAGAGCCAAGTGACTTGGTGTATAGCGAGAATAGGAGAGGGCCTAGAACTGGTCCTAGAACTGGTCCTCTGGTCCTCTGTAGCTCAGCTGGTAGAGCACGGCGCTTGTAACGCCAAGGTAGTGGGTTCGATCCCCGGGACCACCCATACACAAAAATGTATGCACGCATGACTGTAAGTCGCTTTGGATAAAAGCGTCTGCTAAATGGCATATTATATTATTATTATTATATTATTATTATAGAACTGAGCCCTGGGGGACACCAGTGGTGAGAGCAGGTGGTGCGGAGACAGCTTCTCGCCACGCCACTTGGTAGGAGCGACCGGTCAGGTAGGACGCAATCCAAGAGTGAGCCGCGCCGGAGATGCCCAGCTCGGAGAGGGTGGAGAGGAGGATCTGATGGTTCACAGTATCAAAGGCAGCAGAAAGGTCTAGAAGGACAAGAGCAGAGGAGAGAGAGTTAGCTTTAGCAGTGCGGAGAGCCTCCGTGACACAGAGAAGAGCAGTCTCAGTTGAATAACCAGTCTTGAAACCTGACTGGTTTGGATCTAGAAAGTCATTCTGAGAGAGATAGCAAGAGAGTTGGCTAAAGACGGCACGCTCAATAGTTTTGGAGAGAAAAGAAAGAAGGGATACTGGTCTGTAGTTGTTGACATCAGAGGGATCGAGTGTTGGTTTTTTGAGAAGGGGTGCAACTCTCGCTCTCTTGAAGACGGAAGGGACATAGCCAGCGGTCAAGGATGAGTTGATCAGTGAGGTGAGGTAAGGGAGAAGGTCACCGGAGATGGTCTGGAGAAGAGAGGAGGGGATAGGGTCAAGCGGGCAGGTTGTTGGGCGGCCTGTCGTCACAAGTCGCAAGATTTTATCTGGAGAGAGAGGGGAGAAAGAAGTCAAAGCATGACAAAGCATGACAATGATCCCAAACACACCGCCCGGGCAACAAAGGAGTGGCTTCGTAAGAAGCATTTCAAGGTCCTGGAGTGGCCTAGCCAGTCTCCAGATCTCAACCCCATAGAAAATCTTTGGAGGGAGTTGAAAGTCCGTGTTGCCCAGCGACAGCCCCAAAACATCACTGCTCTAGAGGAGATCTGCATGGAGGAATGGGCCAAAATACCAGCAACAGTGTGTGAAAACCTTGTGAAGACTTACAGAAAACGTTTGACCTGTGTCATTGCCAACAAAGGGTATATAACAAAGTATTGATAAACTTTTGTTATTGACCAAACACTTATTTTCCACCATAATTTGCAAATAAATTCATAAAAAATCCTACAATGTGATTTTCTCATCTTTTTAAGTGGGAGAACTTGCACAATTGGTGGCTGACTAAATACTTTTTTTCCCCACTGTACATACGGACCAGTCCTACTGTGTTCCTGACAGGCAGATAGGGGATAACATTTCTCTGATTTTGGATTTTTTGGACGTCTCTAGGGCTATTGGGTTGGATGCTGGTCTAATGTCAATTGATCAGGAAAAGGCATTTGACCGAGTTGAACATAAATACTTATGCCACACTTTTGAGGCGTTTGGTTTCAGATCTGGTTTTATTGCCATGATAAAGGTAATATATGGTGACATTGAAAGTGTATTGAAAGTTAACGGTGGTTTGAGTGCTCCTTTTAAAGTGTGTAGAGGTATTAGGCAGGGATGTTCTTTGTCGGGAATGTTATATGCCATTGCTATAGAGACACTACTAAATAGCATTAGAAGTCACATTGAAGGGGTGTACCTTTCAGAGGATATTCCTCCTATTCGTCTCTCAGCCTATGCTGATGATGTAGTAATTTCTTTGAAAAATCAAGTGGAGGTGGATAGTTTGAGTCTAATGGTTGATCATTTTAGGGGAATATCCTCTACAAAGGTAAATTTTGAAAAAAAGTTGTGCTTTACAGATTGGAGAATGGTCTGGAGGGATCATGGCTTTGCCAGTGGGGCTGGAATTGTGTAAGGGAGGTTTTAAGTATCTTGGAGTGTACCTAGGAGATGAGGGGACAATGGAAAAAAATAGGATTGGGGTGGTTGAAATGGTGGAAGGGAGGATGAGGAGATGGCGTTGGTTGTTATCTCGTATGTCATATAGGGGGCACACTATTATTGTTAACAATGTGATTGCCTCTGCAATGTGGCATCGGTTGTCAGTTTTAGAGCCACCATCTGGCCTTCTGGCTAAGATACAGGCAATTATTGTAGATTCATTTTGGGATAAATGTCATTGGGTTCCACAAAGTGTTTTGTATTTGTCAAAAGAGGTGGGGGGACAAGGTCTTGTACATCTTGCTAGTAGGCCTGCTGCATTCCACTTTCAGTTTATTCAAAGGTTGCTTTATGGACCGGGAAATGTGGTTTGGAGAGGGGTGGCAGGTCTTGTATTACAGCAAGTTGGGGAATTAGGTTTAAAGAAAGCTTTATTTTTGGTTGATAGTAGCCAGATTTCTAGGGAGGGAGTACCTCCATTTTACAGAGGCCTTCTTAGGGTGTGGAGCATAATGAAGGTGTCCAGACACACCTCAGCAGAGTCAGTGCATTGGCTGTTGGAGGAACCTTTGGTGTACGGGACAAGACTGGATCGTACAACTGCAGCTGTTCCACATTTCTCCAAGATTCTGGTGAAGGGCAAAATCATTACCTTAAAACAGTTAATGGCCATGGCTGGGCCCACCTTAATGGATGGAAGACGGGTGGCTGAACATTTGGGGGTGAGGTCGGAAAGGATTGTCGGACAACTGCTGGGAACCTGCAGGAAGGCTCTGTCAGCAGAAGAGTGGGGTATGCTGAAAAGTCACAAGAAGAAGGTACAAGATTAATGTCATTTACAAAATAGCCTCCAACACCCTACTTAGCAAATTGGATATAGTCTCTCACAGTGCCATCCGTTTTGTCACCAAAGCCCGATATACTACCCACCACTGTGACCTGTACGCTCTTGTTGGCTGGTCCTCACTACATATTCGTTGCCAAACCCACTGGCTCCAGGTCATCTATAAATCCCTTCTAGGCAAATCCCCGCCTTATCTTAGCTCACTGGTCACCATAGCAACACCCACCCGTAGTCTGCGCTCCAGCAGGTATATCTCACTGGTCATCCCCAAAGCCAACACCTCCTTTGGATGCCATTCCTTTCAGTTCTCTGCTGCCAATGACTGGAACTAACTGCAAAAATCTCTGAAGCTGGAGACTCTTATCTCCCTCACTAAATTTAAGCATCAGTTGTCAGAGCACCTTACCGATCACTGCACCTGTACACAGCCCATCTGAAATTAGCCCACTCAACTACCTCATCCCCATGTTGTTATTTATTTTTGCTAATTTGCACCCCAGTATCTCTATTTGCACATCATCTCTTGCACATCTACAGTTGAAGTCAGAAGTTTACATACACTTAGCTTGGAGTCATTAAAACTCGTTTTTCAACCACTCCACAAATTTATTGTTAACAAACTATAGTTTTGGCAAGTCGGTTAGGACATCTACTTTGTGCATGACACAAGTAATTTTTCCAACAATTGTTTACAGACAGATTATTTAACTTATAATGCACTGTATCACAATTCAAGTGGGTCAGAAGTTTACATACACTAAGTTGACTGTGCCTTTAAACAGCTTGGAAAATTCCAGAAAATGATGTCATGGCTTTAGAAGCTTCTGGTAGGCTAATTGACATCATTTGAGTCAATTGGAGGTGTACCTGTGGATGTATTTCAAGGCCTACCTTCAAACTCATTGCCTCTTTGCTTGACATCATGGGAAAATCAAAATAAATCAGCCAAGACCTCAGAAAACAAATAGTAGACCTCCACATGTCTGGTTCATCCTTGGGAGCAATTTCCAAACATCTGAAGGTACCAAGTTCATCTGTACAAACAATAGTATGCAGGTATAAACACCATGGGACCGCGCAGCCGTTATACCGCTCAGGAAGGAGACGCGTTCTATCTCCTAGAGACTAACGTACTTTGGTGCGAAAAGTGCAAATAAATCCCAGAACAACAGCAAAGGACCTTGTGAAGATGCTGGAGGAAACAGGTACAAAAGTATCTATATTCACAGTAAAACGAGTCCTGTATCGACATAACCTGAAAGGCCGCTCAGCAAGGAAGAAGCCACTGCTCCAAAACCACCATAAAAAAGCCACAATATGGTTTGCAACTGCACATGGGGACAAATATTGTACTTTTTGGAGAAATGTCCTCTGGTCTGATGAAACAAAAATAGAACTGTTTGGCCACAACCGTGAAGCACGAGGGTGGCAGCATCATGCTGTGGGGGTGCTTTGCTGCAGGAGGGACTGGTGCATTCCTCTGTAGCTCAGCTGGTAGAGCAC
>NW_028161055.1:40000-65421 GCF_964263955.1 Coregonus lavaretus | reverse complement strand
AGAGGAGAGAGAGAGAGAGAGAGAGAGAGAGAGAGAGAGAGAGAGAGAGAGAGAGAGAGAGAGAGAGAGAGAGAGAGAGAGAGAGGGGAGAGAGAGAGAGAGAGAGAGAAAGAGAGAGAGAGAGAGAGAGAGAGAGAGACCGAGAGACAGAGAGAGAGAGAGAGAGACCGAGAGACAGAGAGAGAGAGAGAGAGAGAGAGAGAGAGAGAGAGAGAGAGAGAGAGAGAGAGAGAGAGAGAGAGAGAGACCGAGAGACAGAGAGAGAGAGAGAGAGAGAGAGAGAGAGAGAGAGAGAGAAAGAGAGAGACAGAGAGAGAGACCGAGAGACAGAGAGAGAGAGAGAGAGAGAGAGAGAGAGAGAGAGAGAGAGAGAGAGAGAGAGAGAGAGATTACTGTAGACCTCACACTTCATCATGACAGTAACCCTAACCTGACCTAGACCTCCACACTTCACCAGGGGAGGGGCTGGGAATGGGAATGGGCTTTACATCTGCAACTAAACTAAAATCGACTGGATTAGTGCAATTCACAAACAATTAAATCAATATAAATGCATGTTTATAAAAGTGAAAACATGTTGTTGTTTTTTTAATTTTATTTTATTACATAGGGACAGATACAATTAAATGATTGACACATTGACTGTACAACAGTCAGACGCATTGCCTTAGCTTGCAGTCATTAATTAAAGTACAAGGTGATCACATGGTTGCTCTCAAGGTTAGTATAGCAAACTAAATCTAAAGTAAAAAATTAAATTAGAAAACTATTTAGTAAACTAAAACAAAAATTATACTGAAACTATTATCTTTGACTGCAAAAATGAACTAAAATAAAATTAACATCAAATTATGTTCAGTTTTTGTTTAAATGTATTTATCAAAAATCCAATGGGTTTTCAATCTTTTTTGTAATGGGGTTTTCAAGCTTTTGATTTTGGCGGGTAAATGCTGCCAGTAGATGGCGATGTTTCAAACAGGCCTAGCTTGTGCATCACTATCACTTGCTATCACCAGAGAAAAAAGAGGCAAAGCGAGAGGATTACCTCTGCCCAAAATCTGTCCCCGTAAAATAAGCAGACCTTTTTGTATGGAGTTCTATGAGAGAGTGTCAAATTACGTAAGGCTTATTTGATCAAAAAAGAGTAATGTTTAGGTTCTTACAGATATACTGACATAAGTGGATAAACGTGGCATTCGGCACATTTGGGAAAAACTACTTACATTTTACATTTTATTCATTTAGCAGACGCTCTTATCCAGAGCGACTTACAGGAGCAATTAGGGTTAAGTGCCTTACTCAAGGGCACATCGACAGATTTTTCACCTAGTCGGCTCGGGGATTAGAACCAGCGACCTTTCGGTTACTGGCACAACGCTCTTCACCACTAAGCTACCTTACTTAATTGTGCCTGTTCTTCACATGCGTATCTGCCCTCTCATTGGCTAGAATGGTCCCTCCTGATCTCATCTCCTCTCGCCTGCCTTCCATCTTTGGGGACGTATTTTCATTGTTAGAGCGGTTACTTGAACATCTTGTCAATGTAATAGATCATCTTTGCTATCGCTAACAACAGGGAAGAAATCTGAGGCAGAGACAGTAGAGAAAAACGAGACACTCCCAAAATAAATTCTGATCGAGGCGGGTCCACTCTGGTCTGCTTATTGCCCCCGCCCCGCAGAGGGGGTGCCTCAGAGCAAAACATTTCCCCTCTAGGGAAAATAAGCGGACAATGGTTGCGATCCCCTGCTCGGACGTTGCATGCATCAACCAATGGTGGTGTACCATGTTATCAACTGTGTCATCGACTGACAGATTGTTAAAACATATGATGTGGTTAGCTGATACATAAAATACCTATCCAGGCATTGTAATGTCTGTGGCCTAAGATTGATTTATAATTTTAAACAGTGGCATGAAGTAACATCCCAAAAAACACTAAGCTTATGCTACGTTCTGTCCCTAACACTACAACTGAAACTAAATGTAAATGTTTTTATAAAACGGAAACTAAATCAAAACTAGTAAATTAAATCTGAAAACGAACTGAAACTAAACTGAATTTCAAATAAAAAGCTAAAAAGCCAATAGGTCCTCAATAGGTCCTCAACAGGCAGCTTCATTAAATAGTACCCGCAAAACACCAGTCTCAACGTCAACAGTGAAGAGGCGAGTCCGGGATGCTGACCTTCTAGGCAGAGTTGCAAAGAAAAAGCCATATCTCAGACTGCCCATCTTAATCTTTAATTTTTATTGGCCAGTCTGAGATATGGCTTTTTCTTTGCAACTCTGCCTAGAAGGTCAGCATCCCGGAGTCGCCTCTTCACTGTAAACAAGGACATTTCTAAGTGACCCCAAACTTTTGAGCGGTAGTGTAGATATTCAAGTAGATTTACATTCACTGGCTCCTTGGTAAGCAACTCCAGTGTAGATTTGTGTTTTAGGTTATTGTCCTTTTTAGCTACTTACTACTAGCAATTTTATGAAGTTGGCTTTAGCCCAGATAGGTTCCCAATCTCCCATCATCATAACTAGATACCAAGCCATTTCAGGCTGTCAATCAAGATAGAGTAGCTAGCTTGTCTTAACTATCTCAGCTGGCATGTCTGCTGGCCAGGTTGGTAGACTTTAGAAAAGCAAGCAATAACTAAATGTACTGAATAAGACTCACGTTCCTTTCAATCTTTTACCCAGATTTTAGCAGCTATGCAGAACCACCGGTCAGGAGAATACAGATAGCTCAGGAGGTATGATTAGATATGCAGAGAAATATACATATTTTTGACATAGAATTAAGTGTAATGATTATAGCTGGAAAAAAGCTGTTTCAGGTTTTTGAAAAATACTAAATTCTCCAATTTACGGACATTAGTACAATACGTTGGGACTATTTGAGTTGTTATCATGTTATCAGACATATACAGAAAGAAACACACATTCGGTTTCAAAGGCTTCGACTTGTTCTCTCAGAACTCGCTGCAATGATTTGACTTTCTTTTTGGACAGACCCCCCCCACCAGCCAGCCTCACGTGCTTTTGTGCCCCCTCAGATTTTTGGGGTGCATGGCACCCCTGCTTGTAAGTAGCCTTGCATGAGCCTTGTGCAAGTCAGAACGGCTCATAGGAGCAGGAGTCTATCTCCTGTTTCTGTTGCTTGAGGCAGCTTGATGTACAAGTACACCCCCTGGACAGGACACTAGTCCATCTCCTGTTTCTGTAGTGAGACAGCTTGATGTACCAGTACACCCCCTGGACAGGACACTAGTCTATCTCCTGTTTCTGTAGTGAGACAGCTTGATGTACAAGTACACCCCCTGGACAGGACACTAGTCCATCTCCTGTTTCTGTAGTGAGACAGCTTGATGTACAGTACACCCCCTGGACAGGACACTAGTCTATCTCCTGTTTCTGTAGTGAGGCAGCTTGATGTACAGTACACCCCCTGGACAGGACACTAGTCCATCTCCTGTTTCTGTAGTGAGGCAGCTTGATGTACAGTACACCCCCTGGACAGGACACTAGTCTATATCCTGTTTCTGTAGTGAGAGAGCAGGAGTCTATCTCCTGTTTCTGTTGCTTGAGGCAGCTTGATGTACAGTACACCCCCTGGACAGGACACTAGTCTATCTCCTGTTTCTGTAGTGAGACAGCTTGATGTACCAGTACACCCCCTGGACAGGACACTAGTCTATCTCCTGTTTCTGTAGTGAGACAGCTTGATGTACCAGTACACCCCCTGGACAGGACACTAGTCTATCTCCTGTTTCTGTAGTGAGACAGCTTGATGTACAGTACACCCCCTGGACAGGACACTAGTCTATCTCCTGTTTCTGTAGTGAGACAGCTTGATGTACAGTACACCCCCCTGGACAGGACACTAGTCTATCGCAGGGCCTAACACATGTACTACAGAGAAATGTGGAGTCTTCAGAACAGATATCTCCAAATCAAGCTAGCTATGAACGTGATATACAAGTATTGTTTGTGGAACATTTATTCGATCACGATAAGACACTTCTGATATAGTACTGCATATCTCTCTTTCTCTATCTCCATCCTCACCTTCTCTACCTCTTCATCTTGTCCTCTTCCTCTCCCTCCTCCAGCCTCTGAAGATATTTATTATTATCATTATTATTATATTAAGATGCACTGCCATAGCATCACTCCTCCTCTCCCCCTTCCTACACCGTCTACTAAAATAACACAATCTCCTCCTCTAGCCTCTGAAAATGCACTGCCGTAGCTGTGCGTTGGTGACCAGCTCCGGTCACCTAATGGGTGGTGGTCACGGCGAGGAGATCGACCGGGCGGAATGTGTGATCCGTATGAACGACGCCCCCACACTGCGGGGCTACGGTCGAGATGTTGGACGCCGCACCTCGCTACGCGTCATCGCTCACTCCAGCATGCAGAGGGTCCTACGGAGCCGTCATGAACTGCTCAACGCGTCCCAGGTTAGACGCTACATGTTATAAGATTTAAAATATACTGTATGCCATCTAGCAGACGCTTAAAAAAATGAAATAAAAATACAGTAATGAGTGTATACATTTTAGTATAGGTGGCCCCCAGCGGGAAACGAACCCACAATTCTGGCTTTGCAAGTGCCATGCTCTACCAACTGAGCTACAAAGGGCTAGATAGTTAGTAGATTGTTATAATATACAGTGGGGAGAACAAGTATTTGATACACTGCCGATTTTGCAGCTTTTCCTACTTAAAAAGCATGTAGAGGTCTGTAATTTTTATCATAGGTACACTTCAACTGTGAGAGACAGAATCTAAAACAGAAATCCAGAAAATCACATTGTATGATTTTTAAGTAATTAATTTGCATTTTATTGCATGACATAAGTATTTGATCACCTACCAACCAGTAAGAATTCCGGCTCTCACAGACCTGTTAGTTTTTCTTTAAGAAGCCCTCCTGTTCTCCACTCATTATCTGTATTAACTGCACCTGTTTGTACTCGTTACCTGTATAAAAGACACCTGTCCACACACTCAATCAAACAGACTCCAACCTCTCCACAATGGCCAAGACCAGAGAGCACAAGGCTGGGATGGGCTACAGGACAATAGGCAAGCAGCTTGGTGAGAAGGCAACAACTGTTGGCGCAATTATTAGAAAATGGAAGAAGTTCAAGATGACAGTCAATCACCTTCGGTCTGGGGCTCCATGCAAGATCTCACCTCGTGGGGCATCAATGATCATGAGGAAGGTGAGGGATCAGCCCAGAACTACACGGCAGGACCTGGTCAATGACCTGAAGAGAGCTGGGACCACAGTCTCAAAGAAAACCATTAGTAACACACTACGCCGTCATGGATTAAAATCCTGCAGCGCACGCAAGGTCCCCCTGCTCAAGCCAGTGCATGTCCAGGCCCGTCTGAAGTTTGCCAATGACCATCTGGATGATCCAGAGGAGGAATGGGAGAAGGTCATGTGGTCTAATGAGACAAAAATATAGTTTTTTGGTCTAAACTCCACTCGCCGTGTTTGGAGGAAGAATAAGGATGAGTACAACCCCAAGAACACCATCCCAGCCGTGAAGCATGGAGGTGGAAACATCATTCTTTGGGGATGCTTTTCTGCTAAGGGGACAGGACAACTGCACCGTATTGAGGGGAGGATGGATGGGGCCATGTATCGCAAGATCTTGGCCAACAACCCCCTTCCCTCAGTAAGAGCATTGAAGATGGGTCGTGGCTGGGTCTTCCAGGTCTCAAGACCTGAACCCAATAGAAAATCTTTGGAGGGAGCTGAAAGTTTGTATTGCCCAGCGACAGCCCCGAAACCTGAAAGATCTGGAGAAGGTCTGTATGGAGGAGTGGGCCAAAATCCCTGCTGCAGTGTGTGTAAACCTGGTCAAGACCTACAGGAAACGTATGATCTCTGTAATTGCAAACAAAGGTTTCTGTACCAAATATTAAGTTCTGCTTTTCTGATGTATCAAATACTGATGTCATGCAATAAAATGCAAAATAATTACTTAAAAATCATACAGTGTGATTTTCTGGATTTTTGTTTTAGATTCCGTCTCTCACTGTTGAAGTGTACCTATGATAAAAATTACAGACCTCTACATGCTTTGTAAGTAGGAAAACCTGCAAAATCGGCAGTGTATCAAATACTTGTTCTCCCCACTGTATGTGATATTATGTGTTTTCATGAACGCTTTCATGTGTTATCCCTTCTGTTTCAATCTTATCAATGTATCAATGTTTTACTTGTAACCCAAAATAAAAATTGTATTCAATTCAACTCTGTTACCTCCAGGACACAGTGTTTTATCAGTAGTTACATGTAGCATAACATTCTCTACCCTCCAGGACACAGTGTTTATCAGTAGTTACATGTAGCATAACATTCTCTACCCTCCAGGACACAGTGTTTATCAGTAGTTACATGTAGCATAACATTCTCTACCCTCCAGGACACAGTGTTTATCAGTAGTTACATGTAGCATAACATTCTCTACCCTCCAGGACACAGTGTTTATCTTCTGGGGGCCCAGTAGTTACATGCGGAGAGACGGGAAGGGTCTGGTCTACAATAACCTGAGGTTGATGAACCAGGTGCTGCCCAAACTAAAGGTCTACATCATCTCCTGGCAGAAGATGCTGCAGTTTGACGAACTCTTCAAGAGGGAGACGGGCAAGGACAGGTCAGTTAAACCTAGAGTACTGTAGTACCAGACAGACTTATTAGCCCCATCGCTTTCAACTATACAGTTTTTCAATTCCTCATCAATCCATGGAGCCTTAACAGTTCTAACAGCCAGTTTCCTAACAGGTGCGTGTTCATCAATAATTGGAAGAAGACATTTCATAAATTCATCAAGTGCAGCGTCTGGATGGTCCTTATTAATCATCTCTCAATAGCAAGGCTAAACTCACTGAGTCTTTAGATGGTGAAGGCTGTTCTTAGTTTTGGGTCAGCCACAATGGTCAGC
The DNA here is from genome assembly GCF_964263955.1 of Coregonus lavaretus. Classification (NCBI taxonomy): domain Eukaryota; kingdom Metazoa; phylum Chordata; class Actinopteri; order Salmoniformes; family Salmonidae; genus Coregonus; species Coregonus lavaretus. Next base: position 58,462 of record NW_028161055.1, on the reverse strand, counting down.
TATTCTGCCACTGTGTACTCTCTGTTTGGTACAAGTTAGCATTCCAATTTGCTCTGTTTTTTGGTTGATTCTTTCCAGTGTGTCAAGTAATTCTCTTTTTGTTTTCTCATAATTTGGTTGGGTCTAATTGTGTTGCTGTCCTGGGGCTCTGTGGGGTCTGTTCGTGTTTGTGAACAGAGCCCCAGGACCAGCTGGCTGAGGGGACTCTTCTCCAGGTTCATCTCTCTGTAGGTGATGGCTTTCTGATGGAAGGTTTGGGCATCGCTTTCCTTTAGGTTTCTCAAATGACTGCCTCGCCTGGTTCACCAACTACTTCTCAGATAGAGTTCAATGTGTCAAATCGGAGGGCCTGTTGTCTGGACCTCTGGCAGTCGCTATGGGGGTGCCACAGGGTTCAATTCTCGGGCCGACTCTATTCTCTTTGTATATCAATGATGTTGTTCTTGCTACTGGTGACGCTCGGATCCACCTCTATGCGGACGACACCATTTTGTATACATCTGGCCCTTCATTGGACACTGTGTTAACAAACCTCCAAACGTGCTTCAATGCCATACAACACTCCTTCCGTAGCCTCAAACTGCTCTTAAACACTAGTAAAACTAAATGCATGCTGTTCAACCAAACGCTGCTTGCACCCGCCCACCCGACTAGAATCACTACTCTCGGCGGGTCTGACCTAGAGTATGTGGACAACTACAAATACCTAGGTGTCTGGTTAGACTGTAAACTCTCCTTCCAGACTCACATTAAGCATCTCCAATCCAAAGTTAAATCTAGAATCGGCTTCCTATTTTGCAACAAAGACTCCTTCACTCATGCTGCCAAACATGCCCTCGTAAAACTGACTATCCTACCAATCCTTGACTTCGGCGATGTCATTTACAAAAGAGCCTCCAACACTCTACTCAGCAAATTGGATGTAGTCTATCACAGTGCCATCCGTTTTGTCAAGAAAGCCCCATATACTACCCACCATTGTGACCTGTACGCTCTTGTTGGCTGGCCCTCACTACATATTCGTCGCCAAACCCACTGGCTCCAGGTCATCTATAAATCACTTCTAGGCAAATCCCCACCTTATCTTAGCTCATTGGTCACCATAGCAACACCCACCTGTAGTATGCGCTCCAGCAGGTATATCTCACTGGTCATCCCCAAAGCCAACACCTCCTTTGGCCGCCATTCCTTCCAGTTCTCTGCTGCCAATGACTGGAACGAACTGCAAAAATCTCTGAAGCTGGAGACTCTTATCTCCCTCACTAACTTTAAGCATCAGTTGTCAGAGCAGCTTACCGATCACTGCACCTGTACACAGCCCATCTGAAATTAGCCCACCCAACTATCTCATCCCCATATTGTTATTTACATTGTTATTTATTTTGCTCATTTGCACCCCAGTATCTCTATTTGCACATCATCTCTTGCACATCTATCACTCCAGTGTTAATACTAAATTGTAATTATTTTGCACTATGGCCTATTTATTTGCTTACCTCCATAACTTACTACATTTGCACACACTGTATATATATTTTATGTTGTATTTTTGACTTTATGTTTTGTTTTACCCCATATGTAACTCTGTGTTGTTGTTTTTATCGCACTGCTTTGCTTTATCTTGGCAAGGTCGCAGTTGTAAATGAGAACTTGTTCTCAACCTGCTTACCTGGTTAAATAAAGGTTAAATAAAATAAAATAAATAAATAGGTGGTCGTGGAATTTAACAGCTCTTTTCTGGGTTTTGATCATTAGTGGGGATAGTCCTAATTCTGCTATTTTGGAATCATTGACTTGAATGGGGAATGCTATTCTGGGCATTCTATTTATATGGTTTGACTGTTCTGTTCATGTTGAACAGCATCATGGGTATGGATCACTGTCATCAGACTCCTGTAAAGTCTTCTCAGTGCTACAGGACCTTCCACCTGCAGTGAGGGAGAGAGATCTGATACCCTGGTTGCATCCAAAAATGGCACCCTATTCCCTATGAAGTGCACTACTTTTGTGCACTACTTTCTGTTCAAAAGTAGTGCACCACATAGGGATTAGGGTGCCATTTGAGAGACAACACATGTCTCCGTGAGCTGATAGTATCTGGTAGTACCACAGCCTGATAGTATCTGGTAGTACCACAGCCTGATAGTATCTGATAGTACCACAGCCTGATAGTAGCTGGTAGTACCACAGCCTGATAGTATCTGATTGTACCACAGCCTGATAGTATCTGGTAGTACCACAGCCTGATAGTATCTGGTAATACCACAGCCTGATAGTATCTGGTAGTACCACAGCCTGATAGTATCTGATAGTACCACAGCCTGATAGTATCTGGTAGTACCACAGCCTGATAGTATCTGATAGTACCACAGCCTGATAGTATCTGGTAGTACCACAGCCTGATAGTATCTGATAGTACCACAGCCTGATAGTATCTGATAGTACCACAGCCTGATAGTATCTGGTAGTACCAAACCCTGATAGTATCTGATAGTACCACACCCTGATAGTATCTGATAGTACCACACCCTGATAGTATCTGGTAGTACCACAGCCTGATAGTATCTGATAGTACCACAGCCTGATAGTATCTGGTAGTACCACAGCCTGATAGTATCTGGTAGTACCACACCCTGATAGTATCTGATAGTACCACACCCTGATAGTATCTGATAGTACCGCACCTTGATAGTATCTGGTAGTAGCACAGCCTGATAGTATCTGATAGTACCACAGCCTGATAGTATCTGATAGTACCACAGCCTGATAGTATCTGGTAGTACCAAACCCTGATAGTATCTGATAGTACCACACCCTGATAGTATCTGATAGTACCACACCCTGATAGTATCTGGTAGTACCACAGCCTGATAGTATCTGATAGTACCACAGCCTGATAGTATCTGGTAGTACCACAGCCTGATAGTATCTGGTAGTACCACACCCTGATAGTATCTGATAGTACCACACCCTGATAGTATCTGATAGTACCGCACCTTGATAGTATCTGGTAGTACCACAGCCTGATAGTATCTGATAGTACCACAGCCTGATAGTATCTGATAGTACCACAGCCTGATAGTATCTGGTAGTACCACACCCTGATAGTATCTGGTAGTACCACACCCTGATAGTATCTGGTAGTACCACAGCCTGATAGTATCTGGTAGTACCACAGCCTGATAGTATCTGGTAGTTCCACAGCCTGATAGTATCTGATAGTACCACAGCCTGATAGTATCTGATAGTACCACAGCCTGATAGTATCTGATAGTACCACAGCCTGATAGTATCTGGTAGTACCACAGCCTGATAGTATCTGGTAGTTCCACAGCCTGATAGTATCTGGTAGTACCACAGCCTGAGAGTATCTGGTAGTTCCACAGCCTGATAGTATCTGGTAGTACCACAGCCTGATAGTATCTGGTAGTACCACAGCCTGATAGTATCTGGTAGTTCCACAGCCTGATAGTATCTGGTAGTACCACAGCCTGATAGTATCTGGTAGTACCACAGCCTGATAGTATCTGGTAGTACCACAGTCTGATAGTATCTGGTAGTACCACAGCCTGATAGTATCTGATAGTACCACAGCCTGATAGTATATGGTAGTACCACAGCCTGATAGTATCTGATAGTACCACAGCCTGATAGTATCTGATAGTACCACAGCCTGATAGTATCTGATAGTACCAAAGCCTGATAGTATCTGGTAGTACCACAGCCTGATAGTATCTGGTAGTTCCACAGCCTGATAGTATCTGATAGTACCACAGCCTGATAGTATCTGGTAGTACCACAGCCTGATAGTATCTGATAGTACCACAGCCTGATAGTATCTGATAGTACCACAGCCTGATAGTATCTGATAGTACCACAGCCTGATAGTATCTGGTAGTACCACAGCCTGATAGTATCTGATAGTACCACAGCCTGATAGTATCTGATAGTACCACAGCCTGATAGTATCTGATAGTACCACAGCCTGATAGTATCTGATAGTACCACAGCTTGATAGTATCTGGTAGTACCACGGCCTGATAGTATCTGATAGTACCACACCCTGATAGTATCTGGTAGTACCACAGCCTGATAGTATCTGATAGTACCACAGCCTGATAGTATCTGATAGTACCACAGCCTGATAGTATCTGGTAGTACCACAGCCTGATAGTATCTGGTAGTACCACAGCCTGATAGTATCTGATAGTACCACAGCCTGATAGTATCTGATAGTACCACAGCCTGATAGTATCTGGTAGTACCAAAGCCTGATAGTATCTGATAGTACCACAGCCTGATAGTATCTGGTAGTACCAAAGCCTGATAGTATCTGATAGTACCACAGCCTGATAGTATCTGATAGTACCACAGCCTGATAGTATCTGATAGTACCACAGCCTGATAGTATCTGATAGTACCACAGCCTGATAGTATCTGATAGTACCACAGCCTGATAGTATATGGTAGTACCACAGCCTGATAGTATCTGGTAGTACCACAGCCTGATAGTATATGGTAGTACCACAACCTGATAGTATCTGATAGTACCACAGCCTGAGATGATCTGATAGTACCAAAGCCTGATAGTATCTGATAGTACCACAGCCTGATAATATCTGATAGTACCACAGCCTGATAGTATCTGGTAGTACCACAGCCTGATAGTATATGGTAGTACCACAGCCTGATAGTATCTGGTAGTACCACAGCCTGATAGTATCTGATAGTACCACAGCCTGATAGTATCTGGTAGTACCACAGCCTGATAGTATCTGATAGTACCACAGCCTGATAGTATCTGGTAGTTCCACAGCCTGATAGTATCTGGTAGTACCACAGCCTGATAGTATCTGGTAGTACCACAGCCTGATAGTATCTGATAGTACCACAGCCTGATAGTATCTGGTAGTTCCACAGCCTGATAGTATCTGGTAGTACCACAGCCTGATAGTATCTGGTAGTACCACAGCCTGATAGTATCTGGTAGTACCACAGCCTGATAGTATCTGATAGTACCACAGCCTGATAGTATATGGTAGTACCACAGCCTGATAGTATCTGGTAGTACCACAGCCTGATAGTATCTGGTAGTACCACAGCCTGATAGTATCTGATAGTACCACAGCCTGATAGTATCTGATAGTACCACAGCCTGATAGTATCTGATAGTACCACAGCCTGATAGTATCTGGTAGTACCACAGCCTGATAGTATCTGATAGTACCACAGCCTGATAGTATATGATAGTACCACAGCCTGATAGTATCTGATAGTACCACAGCCTGATAGTATCTGATAGTACCACAGCTTGATAGTATCTGGTAGTACCACGGCCTGATAGTATCTGATAGTACCACACCCTGATAGTATCTGGTAGTACCACAGCCTGATAGTATCTGATAGTACCACAGCCTGATAGTATCTGATAGTACCACAGCCTGATAGTATCTGATAGTACCACAGCCTGATAGTATCTGATAGTACCACAGCCTTATAGTATCTGGTAGTACCACAGCCTGATAGTATCTGATAGTACCACAGCCTGATAGTATCTGGTAGTACCACAGCCTGATAGTATCTGGTAGTACCACAGCCTGATAGTATCTGGTAGTACCACAGTCTGATAGTATCTGGTAGTACCACAGCCTGATAGTATCTGATAGTACCACAGCCTGATAGTATATGGTAGTACCACAGCCTGATAGTATCTGATAGTACCACAGCCTGATAGTATCTGATAGTACCACAGCCTGATAGTATCTGATAGTACCAAAGCCTGATAGTATCTGGTAGTACCACAGCCTGATAGTATCTGGTAGTTCCACAGCCTGATAGTATCTGATAGTACCACAGCCTGATAGTATCTGGTAGTACCACAGCCTGATAGTATCTGATAGTACCACAGCCTGATAGTATCTGATAGTACCACAGCCTGATAGTATCTGATAGTACCACAGCCTGATAGTATCTGGTAGTACCACAGCCTGATAGTATCTGATAGTACCACAGCCTGATAGTATCTGATAGTACCACAGCCTGATAGTATCTGATAGTACCACAGCCTGATAGTATCTGATAGTACCACAGCTTGATAGTATCTGGTAGTACCACGGCCTGATAGTATCTGATAGTACCACACCCTGATAGTATCTGGTAGTACCACAGCCTGATAGTATCTGATAGTACCACAGCCTGATAGTATCTGATAGTACCACAGCCTGATAGTATCTGGTAGTACCACAGCCTGATAGTATCTGGTAGTACCACAGCCTGATAGTATCTGATAGTACCACAGCCTGATAGTATCTGATAGTACCACAGCCTGATAGTATCTGGTAGTACCAAAGCCTGATAGTATCTGATAGTACCACAGCCTGATAGTATCTGGTAGTACCAAAGCCTGATAGTATCTGATAGTACCACAGCCTGATAGTATCTGATAGTACCACAGCCTGATAGTATCTGATAGTACCACAGCCTGATAGTATCTGATAGTACCACAGCCTGATAGTATCTGATAGTACCACAGCCTGATAGTATCTGGTAGTACCACAGCCTGATAGTATCTGGTAGTACCACAGCCTGATAGTATATGGTAGTACCACAACCTGATAGTATCTGATAGTACCACAGCCTGAGATGATCTGATAGTACCAAAGCCTGATAGTATCTGATAGTACCACAGCCTGATAATATCTGATAGTACCACAGCCTGATAGTATCTGGTAGTACCACAGCCTGATAGTATATGGTAGTACCACAGCCTGATAGTATCTGGTAGTACCACAGCCTGATAGTATCTGATAGTACCACAGCCTGATAGTATCTGGTAGTACCACAGCCTGATAGTATCTGATAGTACCACAGCCTGATAGTATCTGGTAGTTCCACAGCCTGATAGTATCTGGTAGTACCACAGCCTGATAGTATCTGGTAGTACCACAGCCTGATAGTATCTGGTAGTACCACAGCCTGATAGTATCTGATAGTACCACAGCCTGATAGTATATGGTAGTACCACAGCCTGATAGTATCTGGTAGTACCACAGCCTGATAGTATCTGGTAGTACCACAGCCTGATAGTATCTGATAGTACCACAGCCTGATAGTAGCTGGTAGTACCACAGCCTGATAGTATCTGATAGTACCACAGCCTGATAGTATCTGATAGTACCACAGCCTGATAGTATCTGGTAGTACCACAGCCTGATAGTATCTGATAGTACCACAGCCTGATAGTATCTGGTAGTACCACAGCCTGATAGTATCTGATAGTACCACAGCCTGATAGTATCTGATAGTACCACAGCCTGATAGTATCTGGTAGTACCAAACCCTGATAGTATCTGATAGTACCACACCCTGATAGTATCTGATAGTACCACACCCTGATAGTATCTGGTAGTACCACAGCCTGATAGTATCTGATAGTACCACAGCCTGATAGTATCTGGTAGTACCACAGCCTGATAGTATCTGGTAGTACCACACCCTGATAGTATCTGATAGTACCACACCCTGATAGTATCTGATAGTACCGCACCTTGATAGTATCTGGTAGTACCACAGCCTGATAGTATCTGATAGTACCACAGCCTGATAGTATCTGATAGTACCACAGCTTGATAGTATCTGGTAGTACCACGGCCTGATAGTATCTGATAGTACCACACCCTGATAGTATCTGGTAGTACCACAGCCTGATAGTATCTGATAGTACCACAGCCTGATAGTATCTGATAGTACCACAGCCTGATAGTATCTGATAGTACCACAGCCTGATAGTATCTGATAGTACCACAGCCTGATAGTATCTGGTAGTACCACAGCCTTATAGTATCTGGTAGTACCACAGCCTGATAGTATCTGATAGTACCACAGCCTGATAGTATCTGGTAGTACCACAGCCTGATAGTATCTGGTAGTACCACAGCCTGATAGTATCTGGTAGTACCACAGTCTGATAGTATCTGGTAGTACCACAGCCTGATAGTATCTGATAGTACCACAGCCTGATAGTATATGGTAGTACCACAGCCTGATAGTATCTGATAGTACCACAGCCTGATAGTATCTGATAGTACCACAGCCTGATAGTATCTGATAGTACCAAAGCCTGATAGTATCTGGTAGTACCACAGCCTGATAGTATCTGGTAGTTCCACAGCCTGATAGTATCTGATAGTACCACAGCCTGATAGTATCTGGTAGTACCACAGCCTGATAGTATCTGATAGTACCACAGCCTGATAGTTTCTGATAGTACCACAGCCTGATAGTATCTGATAGTACCACAGCCTGATAGTATCTGGTAGTACCACAGCCTGATAGTATCTGATAGTACCACAGCCTGATAGTATCTGATAGTACCACAGCCTGATAGTATCTGATAGTACCACAGCCTGATAGTATCTGATAGTACCACAGCTTGATAGTATCTGGTAGTACCACGGCCTGATAGTATCTGATAGTACCACACCCTGATAGTATCTGGTAGTACCACAGCCTGATAGTATCTGATAGTACCACAGCCTGATAGTATCTGATAGTACCACAGCCTGATAGTATCTGGTAGTACCACAGCCTGATAGTATCTGGTAGTACCACAGCCTGATAGTATCTGATAGTACCACAGCCTGATAGTATCTGATAGTACCACAGCCTGATAGTATCTGGTAGTACCAAAGCCTGATAGTATCTGATAGTACCACAGCCTGATAGTATCTGGTAGTACCAAAGCCTGATAGTATCTGATAGTACCACAGCCTGATAGTATCTGATAGTACCACAGCCTGATAGTATCTGATAGTACCACAGCCTGATAGTATCTGATAGTACCACAGCCTGATAGTATCTGATAGTACCACAGCCTGATAGTATCTGGTAGTACCACAGCCTGATAGTATCTGGTAGTACCACAGCCTGATAGTATATGGTAGTACCACAACCTGATAGTATCTGATAGTACCACAGCCTGAGATGATCTGATAGTACCAAAGCCTGATAGTATCTGATAGTACCACAGCCTGATAATATCTGATAGTACCACAGCCTGATAGTATCTGGTAGTACCACAGCCTGATAGTATATGGTAGTACCACAGCCTGATAGTATCTGGTAGTACCACAGCCTGATAGTATCTGATAGTACCACAGCCTGATAGTATCTGGTAGTACCACAGCCTGATAGTATCTGATAGTACCACAGCCTGATAGTATCTGGTAGTTCCACAGCCTGATAGTATCTGGTAGTACCACAGCCTGATAGTATCTGGTAGTACCACAGCCTGATAGTATCTGGTAGTACCACAGCCTGATAGTATCTGATAGTACCACAGCCTGATAGTATATGGTAGTACCACAGCCTGATAGTATCTGGTAGTACCACAGCCTGATAGTATCTGGTAGTACCACAGCCTGATAGTATCTGATAGTACCACAGCCTGATAGTAGCTGGTAGTACCACAGCCTGATAGTATCTGATAGTACCACAGCCTGATAGTATCTGGTAGTACCACAGCCTGATAGTATCTGGTAATACCACAGCCTGATAGTATCTGGTAGTACCACAGCCTGATAGTATCTGATAGTACCACAGCCTGATAGTATCTGGTAGTACCACAGCCTGATAGTATCTGATAGTACCACAGCCTGATAGTATCTGGTAGTACCACAGCCTGATAGTATCTGATAGTACCACAGCCTGATAGTATCTGATAGTACCACAGCCTGATAGTATCTGGTAGTACCAAACCCTGATAGTATCTGATAGTACCACACCCTGATAGTATCTGATAGTACCACACCCTGATAGTATCTGGTAGTACCACAGCCTGATAGTATCTGATAGTACCACAGCCTGATAGTATCTGGTAGTACCACAGCCTGATAGTATCTGGTAGTACCACACCCTGATAGTATCTGATAGTACCACACCCTGATAGTATCTGATAGTACCGCACCTTGATAGTATCTGGTAGTACCACAGCCTGATAGTATCTGATAGTACCACAGCCTGATAGTATCTGATAGTACCACAGCCTGATAGTATCTGGTAGTACCACACCCTGATAGTATCTGGTAGTACCACACCCTGATAGTATCTGGTAGTACCACAGCCTGATAGTATCTGGTAGTACCACAGCCTGATAGTATCTGGTAGTTCCACAGCCTGAGAGTATCTGATAGTACCACAGCCTGATAGTATCTGATAGTACCACAGCCTGATAGTATCTGATAGTACCACAGCCTGATAGTATCTGGTAGTACCACAGCCTGATAGTATCTGGTAGTTCCACAGCCTGATAGTATCTGGTAGTACCACAGCCTGAGAGTATCTGGTAGTTCCACAGCCTGATAGTATCTGGTAGTACCACAGCCTGATAGTATCTGGTAGTACCACAGCCTGATAGTATCTGGTAGTTCCACAGCCTGAAAGTATCTGGTAGTACCACAGCCTGATAGTATCTGGTAGTACCACAGCCTGATAGTATCTGGTAGTACCACAGTCTGATAGTATCTGGTAGTACCACAGCCTGATAGTATCTGATAGTACCACAGCCTGATAGTATATGGTAGTACCACAGCCTGATAGTATCTGATAGTACCACAGCCTGATAGTATCTGATAGTACCACAGCCTGATAGTATCTGATAGTACCAAAGCCTGATAGTATCTGGTAGTACCACAGCCTGATAGTATCTGGTAGTTCCACAGCCTGATAGTATCTGATAGTACCACAGCCTGATAGTATCTGGTAGTACCACAGCCTGATAGTATCTGATAGTACCACAGCCTGATAGTATCTGATAATACCACAGCCTGATAGTATCTGATAGTACCACAGCCTGATAGTATCTGGTAGTACCACAGCCTGATAGTATCTGATAGTACCACAGCCTGATAGTATCTGATAGTACCACAGCCTGATAGTATCTGATAGTACCACAGCCTGATAGTATCTGATAGTACCACAGCTTGATAGTATCTGGTAGTACCACGGCCTGATAGTATCTGATAGTACCACACCCTGATAGTATCTGGTAGTACCACAGCCTGATAGTATCTGATAGTACCACAGCCTGATAGTATCTGATAGTACCACAGCCTGATAGTATCTGGTAGTACCACAGCCTGATAGTATCTGGTAGTACCACAGCCTGATAGTATCTGATAGTACCACAGCCTGATAGTATCTGATAGTACCACAGCCTGATAGTATCTGGTAGTACCAAAGCCTGATAGTATCTGATAGTACCACAGCCTGATAGTATCTGGTAGTACCAAAGCCTGATAGTATCTGATAGTACCACAGCCTGATAGTATCTGATAGTACCACAGCCTGATAGTATCTGATAGTACCACAGCCTGATAGTATCTGATAGTACCACAGCCTGATAGTATCTGATAGTACCACAGCCTGATAGTATCTGGTAGTACCACAGCCTGATAGTATCTGGTAGTACCACAGCCTGATAGTATATGGTAGTACCACAACCTGATAGTATCTGATAGTACCACAGCCTGAGATGATCTGATAGTACCAAAGCCTGATAGTATCTGATAGTACCACAGCCTGATAATATCTGATAGTACCACAGCCTGATAGTATCTGGTAGTACCACAGCCTGATAGTATATGGTAGTACCACAGCCTGATAGTATCTGGTAGTACCACAGCCTGATAGTATCTGATAGTACCACAGCCTGATAGTATCTGGTAGTACCACAGCCTGATAGTATCTGATAGTACCACAGCCTGATAGTATCTGGTAGTTCCACAGCCTGATAGTATCTGGTAGTACCACAGCCTGATAGTATCTGGTAGTACCACAGCCTGATAGTATCTGGTAGTACCACAGCCTGATAGTATCTGATAGTACCACAGCCTGATAGTATATGGTAGTACCACAGCCTGATAGTATCTGATAGTACCACAGCCTGATAGTATCTGATAGTACCACAGCCTGATAGTATCTGGTAGTACCACATCCTGATAGTATCTGATAGTACCACAGCCTGATAGTATATGGTAGTACCACAGCCTGATAGTATCTGGTAGTACCACAGCCTGATAGTATCTGGTAGTACCACAGCCTGATAGTATCTGGTAGTACCACAGTCTGATAGTATCTGGTAGTACCACAGCCTGATAGTATCTGATAGTACCACAGCCTGATAGTATCTGATAGTACCACAGCCTGATAGTATCTGGTAGTACCACACCCTGATAGTATCTGGTAGTACCACACCCTGATAGTATCTGGTAGTACCACAGCCTGATAGTATCTGGTAGTACCACAGCCTGATAGTATCTGGTAGTTCCACAGCCTGATAGTATCTGATAGTACCACAGCCTGATAGTATCTGATAGTACCACAGCCTGATAGTATCTGATAGTACCACAGCCTGATAGTATCTGGTAGTACCACAGCCTGATAGTATCTGGTAGTTCCACAGCCTGATAGTATCTGGTAGTACCACAGCCTGAGAGTATCTGGTAGTTCCACAGCCTGATAGTATCTGGTAGTACCACAGCCTGATAGTATCTGGTAGTACCACAGCCTGATAGTATCTGGTAGTTCCACAGCCTGAAAGTATCTGGTAGTACCACAGCCTGATAGTATCTGGTAGTACCACAGCCTGATAGTATCTGGTAGTACCACAGTCTGATAGTATCTGGTAGTACCACAGCCTGATAGTATCTGATAGTACCACAGCCTGATAGTATATGGTAGTACCACAGCCTGATAGTATCTGATAGTACCACAGCCTGATAGTATCTGATAGTACCACAGCCTGATAGTATCTGATAGTACCAAAGCCTGATAGTATCTGGTAGTACCACAGCCTGATAGTATCTGGTAGTTCCACAGCCTGATAGTATCTGATAGTACCACAGCCTGATAGTATCTGGTAGTACCACAGCCTGATAGTATCTGATAGTACCACAGCCTGATAGTATCTGATAGTACCACAGCCTGATAGTATCTGATAGTACCACAGCCTGATAGTATCTGGTAGTACCACAGCCTGATAGTATCTGATAGTACCACAGCCTGATAGTATCTGATAGTACCACAGCCTGATAGTATCTGATAGTACCACAGCCTGATAGTATCTGATAGTACCACAGCTTGATAGTATCTGGTAGTACCACGGCCTGATAGTATCTGATAGTACCACACCCTGATAGTATCTGGTAGTACCACAGCCTGATAGTATCTGATAGTACCACAGCCTGATAGTATCTGATAGTACCACAGCCTGATAGTATCTGGTAGTACCACAGCCTGATAGTATCTGGTAGTACCACAGCCTGATAGTATCTGATAGTACCACAGCCTGATAGTATCTGATAGTACCACAGCCTGATAGTATCTGGTAGTACCAAAGCCTGATAGTATCTGATAGTACCACAGCCTGATAGTATCTGGTAGTACCAAAGCCTGATAGTATCTGATAGTACCACAGCCTGATAGTATCTGATAGTACCACAGCCTGATAGTATCTGATAGTACCACAGCCTGATAGTATCTGATAGTACCACAGCCTGATAGTATCTGATAGTACCACAGCCTGATAGTATCTGGTAGTACCACAGCCTGATAGTATCTGGTAGTACCACAGCCTGATAGTATATGGTAGTACCACAACCTGATAGTATCTGATAGTACCACAGCCTGAGATGATCTGATAGTACCAAAGCCTGATAGTATCTGATAGTACCACAGCCTGATAATATCTGATAGTACCACAGCCTGATAGTATCTGGTAGTACCACAGCCTGATAGTATATGGTAGTACCACAGCCTGATAGTATCTGGTAGTACCACAGCCTGATAGTATCTGATAGTACCACAGCCTGATAGTATCTGGTAGTACCACAGCCTGATAGTATCTGGTAGTACCACAGCCTGATAGTATCTGGTAGTTCCACAGCCTGAAAGTATCTGGTAGTACCACAGCCTGATAGTATCTGGTAGTACCACAGCCTGATAGTATCTGGTAGTACCACAGTCTGATAGTATCTGGTAGTACCACAGCCTGATAGTATCTGATAGTACCACAGCCTGATAGTATATGGTAGTACCACAGCCTGATAGTATCTGATAGTACCACAGCCTGATAGTATCTGATAGTACCACAGCCTGATAGTATCTGATAGTACCAAAGCCTGATAGTATCTGGTAGTACCACAGCCTGATAGTATCTGGTAGTTCCACAGCCTGATAGTATCTGATAGTACCACAGCCTGATAGTATCTGGTAGTACCACAGCCTGATAGTATCTGATAGTACCACAGCCTGATAGTATCTGATAGTACCACAGCCTGATAGTATCTGATAGTACCACAGCCTGATAGTATCTGGTAGTACCACAGCCTGATAGTATCTGATAGTACCACAGCCTGATAGTATCTGATAGTACCACAGCCTGATAGTATCTGATAGTACCACAGCCTGATAGTATCTGATAGTACCACAGCTTGATAGTATCTGGTAGTACCACGGCCTGATAGTATCTGATAGTACCACACCCTGATAGTATCTGGTAGTACCACAGCCTGATAGTATCTGATAGTACCACAGCCTGATAGTATCTGATAGTACCACAGCCTGATAGTATCTGGTAGTACCACAGCCTGATAGTATCTGGTAGTACCACAGCCTGATAGTATCTGATAGTACCACAGCCTGATAGTATCTGATAGTACCACAGCCTGATAGTATCTGGTAGTACCAAAGCCTGATAGTATCTGATAGTACCACAGCCTGATAGTATCTGGTAGTACCAAAGCCTGATAGTATCTGATAGTACCACAGCCTGATAGTATCTGATAGTACCACAGCCTGATAGTATCTGATAGTACCACAGCCTGATAGTATCTGATAGTACCACAGCCTGATAGTATCTGATAGTACCACAGCCTGATAGTATCTGGTAGTACCACAGCCTGATAGTATCTGGTAGTACCACAGCCTGATAGTATATGGTAGTACCACAACCTGATAGTATCTGATAGTACCACAGCCTGAGATGATCTGATAGTACCAAAGCCTGATAGTATCTGATAGTACCACAGCCTGATAATATCTGATAGTACCACAGCCTGATAGTATCTGGTAGTACCACAGCCTGATAGTATATGGTAGTACCACAGCCTGATAGTATCTGGTAGTACCACAGCCTGATAGTATCTGATAGTACCACAGCCTGGTAGTATCTGGTAGTACCACAGCCTGATAGTATCTGATAGTACCACAGCCTGATAGTATCTGGTAGTTCCACAGCCTGATAGTATCTGGTAGTACCACAGCCTGATAGTATCTGGTAGTACCACAGCCTGATAGTATCTGGTAGTACCACAGCCTGATAGTATCTGATAGTACCACAGCCTGATAGTATATGGTAGTACCACAGCCTGATAGTATCTGATAGTACCACAGCCTGATAGTATCTGATAGTACCACAGCCTGATAGTATCTGGTAGTACCACAGCCTGATAGTATCTGATAGTACCACAGCCTGATAGTATATGGTAGTACCACAGCCTGATAGTATCTGGTAGTACCACAGCCTGATAGTATCTGGTAGTACCACAGCCTGATAGTATCTGGTAGTACCACAGTCTGATAGTATCTGGTAGTACCACAGCCTGATAGTATCTGATAGTACCACAGCCTGATAGTATATGGTAGTACCACAGCCTGATAGTATCTGATAGTACCACAGCCTGATATTATCTGATAGTACCACAGCCTGATAGTATCTGATAGTACCAAAGCCTGATAGTATCTGGTAGTACCACAGCCTGATAGTATCTGGTAGTTCCACAGCCTGATAGTATCTGATAGTACCACAGCCTGATAGTATCTGGTAGTACCACAGCCTGATAGTATCTGATAGTACCACAGCCTGATAGTATCTGATAGTACCACAGCCTGATAGTATCTGATAGTACCACAGCCTGATAGTATCTGGTAGTACCACAGCCTGATAGTATCTGATAGTACCACAGCCTGATAGTATCTGATAGTACCACAGCCTGATAGTATCTGATAGTACCACAGCCTGATAGTATCTGATAGTACCACAGCTTGATAGTATCTGGTAGTACCACGGCCTGATAGTATCTGATAGTACCACACCCTGATAGTATCTGGTAGTACCACAGCCTGATAGTATCTGATAGTACCACAGCCTGATAGTATCTGATAGTACCACAGCCTGATAGTATCTGGTAGTACCACAGCCTTATAGTATCTGGTAGTACCACAGCCTGATAGTATCTGATAGTACCACAGCCTGATAGTATCTGGTAGTACCACAGCCTGATAGTATCTGGTAGTACCACAGCCTGATAGTATCTGATAGTACCACAGCCTGATAGTATCTGATAGTACCACAGCCTGATAGTATCTGGTAGTACCACAGCCTGATAGTATCTGGTAGTACCACAGCCTGATAGTATCTGGTAGTACCACAGCCTGATAGTATCTGATAGTACCACATCCTGATAGTATCTGGTAGTACCACACCCTGATAGTATCTGGTAGTACCACAGCCTGATAGTATCTGGTAGTACCACAGCCTGATAGTATCTGATAGTACCACAGCCTGATAGTATCTGGTAGTACCACAGCCTGATAGTAGCTGGTAGTACCAAAGCCTGATAGTATCTGATAGTACCACAGCCTGATAGTATCTGATAGTACCACAGCCTGATAGTATCTGGTAGTACCAAAACCTGATAGTATCTGATAGTACCACAGCCTGATAGTATCTGATAGTACCACAGCCTGATAGTATCTGATAGTACCACAGCCTGATAGTATCTGGTAGTACCAAAGCCTGATAGTATCTGATAGTACCACAGCCTGATAGTATCTGATAGTACCACAGCCTGATAGTATCTGATAGTACCACAGCCTGATAGTATCTGGTAGTACCACAGCCTGATAGTATCTGATAGTACCACAGCCTGATAGTATCTGATAGTACCACAGCCTGATAGTATCTGATAGTACCACAGCCTGATAGTATCTGATAGTACCACAGCCTGATAGTATCTGGTAGTACCACAGCCTGATAGTATCTGATAGTACCACAGCCTGATAGTATCTGGTAGTACCACAGCCTGATAGTATCTGGTAGTACCACAGCCTGATAGTATATGGTAGTACCACAGCCTGATAGTATCTGGTAGTACCACAGTCTGATAGTATCTGGTAGTACCACAGCCTGATAGTATATGATAGTACCACAGCCTGATAGTATATGGTAGTACCACAGCCTGATAGTATCTGATAGTACCACAGCCTGATAGTATCTGATAGTACCACAGCCTGATAGTATCTGATAGTACCAAAGCCTGATAGTATCTGGTAGTACCACAGCCTGATAGTATCTGGTAGTTCCACAGCCTGATAGTATCTGATAGTACCACAGCCTGATAGTATCTGGTAGTACCACAGCCTGATAGTATCTGATAGTACCACAGCCTGATAGTATCTGATAGTACCACAGCCTGATAGTATCTGATAGTACCACAGCCTGATAGTATCTGGTAGTACCACAGCCTGATAGTATCTGATAGTACCACAGCCTGATAGTATCTGATAGTACCACAGCCTGATAGTATCTGATAGTACCACAGCCTGATAGTATCTGATAGTACCACAGCTTGATAGTATCTGGTAGTACCACGGCCTGATAGTATCTGATAGTACCACACCCTGATAGTATCTGGTAGTACCACAGCCTGATAGTATCTGATAGTATCTGATACCTTTGCTGTTCTTTGCCGCTCCTGCAGTACTCCTGAGTGGCGCAGTGGTCTAAGGCACTGCATCGCAGTGCTAACTGTGCCACTAGAGATCCTGGTTCGAATCCAGGCTCTGTCGCAGCCGGCCGCGACCGGGAGACTCATGGGCGGCGCACAATTGGCCCAGCGTCGTCCAGGGTAGGGGAGGGAATGGCCGGCAGGGATGTAGCTCAGTTGATAGAGCATGGCATTTGCAATGCCAGGGTTGTGGGTTCGATTCCCACGGGGGGCCAGTATAAAAAATAAAATAAAATATGTATTCACCAACTGTAAGTCGCTCTGGATAAGAGCGTCTGCTAAATGACGTAAATGTAAATGTAAATGTAGTACCACAGCCTGATAGTATCTGATAGTACCACAGCCTGATAGTATCTGATAGTACCACAGCCTGATAGTATCTGGTAGTACCACAGCCTTATAGTATATGGTAGTACCACAGCCTGATAGTATCTGATAGTACCACAGCCTGATAGTATCTGGTAGTACCACAGCCTGATAGTATCTGGTAGTACCACAGCCTGATAGTATCTGATAGTACCACAGCCTGATAGTATCTGATAGTACCACAGCCTGATAGTATCTGATAGTACCACAGCCTGATAGTATCTGATAGTACCACAGCCTGATAGTATCT